>NC_084814.1:19608261-19913261 GCF_963583255.1 Pyrus communis
GGGGCGCGTAGGTCCGTGCGGGGTCAGGCGCGTGGGGGCGCGTGCGTGGTCCAAAAAAAAAAATTTTCTAAAAATATGTGTGTGATCCTGAGGTTGTGTAGATCACATTGGTATATTCAATTGTCCAATTTGAGCAATGTATGAGAAGTTATTACGAGAAGTTGCTTAGGTGCTTTTAAATTAATGTTTTCGTAACTTTGTCGCGTATAGGTGATTCGTTTTCCGAAGACGAGCGTACGCACTCGAGGCAGGGGGGCTACGACCCTTCTAATTATCAGTGAGTGGGCTTTTGTTTTCCGTATATACCTATATACATCTAAATTCCCAGAAATAGAATAGAAAAGGTTATTTGTTTTATGCCATGCATCATAAGAATGTTGTTTACGCATCATCGCATGTATTAGTAGAGGCATACATATATATAAATGTGTATTTGGTGCTGTGGACGCACAGGTAAGTGCCAGGTAAGCGGTATTCACGTGGTTATGCATTCCTGTTTATTATGCAATAGTAGATGAAATGTTTAAAGAGCTCATATCTGCACCCCCGGTGTTAGTGCTCCCGCCCAGAGAGGGGCAGAGTCCTTCACGTGTATGTTCACCAGCACCACACGCTCGCCTTGGATCCAAGTTAGGTGCAAGCCTTGTCGTACAGACCACATTAGGTGGCTCCGACTCGTAGGTGACCCGCGATTATTCGCACAGTCTTCACGTGATCGTAGCACTAGAGCGTATATATTACACCCAGTCTTGTCGTACAGACCACGTTAGGTGGCTCCGACTTGTGTGCAGATTCAGATGTTGAGTTGAGATTAGAGCTCTATATGCAGCGGTACATGTCACGTTAGGTGACTCCCGGCTGCCAGATTATACGTTCTTGATGTGAATTACGCTTGAGTATTTATATTTGATTATGAGATTATGTTGTGGCATATTATGGAGCATGAATGGCATATCATGGAGCATGATTGACATATCTATACATACGTATATATGTTCATTTTCTGGGAAGTATACAGGTTTTACGGCGAGGGGTTAGAATGTGTTTTGCTAAAGAGTTTTCAAAGAACTTTGTTTTTGCCCACTCACGCTTTTGTTTTTGCGCCCCTCCAGGTTCTAGTGGTCTAGAAGGTTCGGTGGTTTTCCCCAGAGGGCGTCCCGGCAATTTCTGACAGACACTCACCATTGTAGGGTCACCTTCGGGTGTACATATGTCGTATCTTTTCCTTTTGGACTGTTGTAGACTTGCTCTGAATTGTGTCTCACATACACTAGTACTTTGTATGTTATTAGGTTTTTAACTATTCGTACTTTTATATTACCTTCTTAATTAGCTTCCGCACGCGCACATGGTTACGTCACCTTCGTGTGACGGCCAGCACGCCCTGATCTCGGTCGGGGTGTGTCACCCAACGTCCTCGTCGGCACACATCCGGCCAATGATTGGCTCTGATACCAAATTGTCACAACCCAGCCCGGGCCCCCACCACATCCCGACCTTGACTTTACCGTAGTACGATATTGTCCGCTTTTGGCCCCGACCACACCCTCAAGGTTTTGTTTCTGGGAACTCACACGAGAACTTCCCAGTGGGTCACCCATCATGGGAATGCTCTCGAGCGCTACTCGCTTAACTTCGGAGTTCCTACAAAACCCTAAACCAGTAAGCTCCCAAAATGCCTCGTGTTAGGTAAAGATGAGAATATACATATAAGGCTTATAAGATCCACTCCCCTAGACGAGGTGGGATGTTACACTACAACTATAAGTCTATAAGCGTAATGTTCAATTTTAACTGCGGCACTCACTAATATAACATCAAGGTAAAAAAAAAAAATATTAATAACTATCGCGAATAGTATTTTTTTTCTCAATTTATCTCTTTCAGAGTAAATATATTGTTATATAAAAAATGAATAAAAGAAAAGAAGCGAAATAATTTTGTGGGAGATGAACATCAAACAACTAGTGTAATCAAGCCATTATAGGGTGACTTGTTGGTTGGGACGAATTTCAAGTTCGGATTTCACACGAGATGTAATTGGTTCGATGACGCTAGTAAATTACAAGATTGTGACTATGGGAGGGCCTCTATGAGTTTTCCGGTCCCCAAAGAAAATATTAGACATCTTAAGTTAATTAATCAATTTTTTTAAGTGTGATTAGAAGGAGATAAACATTGACAACAATAATTAGAAAAGAAATGAAACCTGATGCATGCATATCCTTTCTTTTCGTAGTGGGTGGCCTAGTGGGGAAAGGACTATGTCACATAGATTTGAGAAATTTTTATGGCATGGACCCTACGTGCATGCCCTTCTTGTTCTTGTGATATTTAATTATTTTTGGCCATGTTGTGTGGACTTAGCAAAGAATCTGTATTTTCATGTATAAACATGAAGAGCGTGGTGGAAGTGTATTTAGCAATGTCAGAAGTTCTTTCAAATAACCAACAAAAACTTTGAATTTTTTTTTCTTAATTGGGGTTTCCTAGATTAAGCATGTGGAGCATCTTCAATTAGCGTTTTTGACCAAATACATAGAAAATAATTTGAGTTTTAAGCACCTATGTGCTCCTAATAAAAACATTTTATACGCGCCATTGTTTAAATACAATGATGGACTCAAAATTTTCACAAAATGATCAAAATAATTGACGTTAGACAATCTCATAAACTACTTGTATCAATTTAAATCTCTGAGACCAAAGTGAGTTATGAAATTCTCATAGACCATTTTGGCTATGAAGCTTCAAATTAATTTTGATATTCTTTTCTGTCATCCTCTTTAAAATTAATTTGATTAATTATTCTTCAAACTTGACTTCAAATTAATTTTGAACTATACTTTACTTGGAAACAGCTATATACTATACGGCTATACGTCTCTTTTTTTTAACTACTTATAATGTGTTGCTTGTATGGTAGACTGATCTGAGAAGAAAGAGTAAAAAGAATTAAAAAGTCTAAGATATTATACCCAACATTTGAATAAATTAAGAAGTCCTTGAAGAACATAAGTTTGAATTGTTTCAAACGTATGTGCAAGCAAGAAATATGAGAATATGGATGCTTAATTAACAACTATTTACACAAAAAACGTGCCGCTTCAAGGATCATTGAATGTAACATCCCACGTCATTTAGGGGGAGTCGATCATGTAAGTCTTATATGTAAATTCTCATTTCTATTTAGTACAAGGCTTTTTGGGAGCTTACTGGCTTTGGGTTTTGTAGGAACTCCCCAAAGCGGACAATATCGTGCTACGACGGAGTCGAGCCCCGTGGTCGGAACTCAAAACAGACAATATCGTGCTACAGCGGAGTCGAGCCCGGGATATAATGAGGCCTGAGCCGGGATGTTACATTGAACCTCTTGCTCTTTATTTTTATATTCATTCATTTTTAATTAATCTAATAATCTCAAGTTGACTTTTCAAATCTCTATCTGTATATTATTTTATGAGCAAAAATTAGTAAACAAGTTTTTTATGCACGCAAGACAACAATTTATAAACAAACCGCCCTCGCTTAAAGATTGAAATTTGAGAGACATTGTAACTTTTTAGATTTAAAAATACCAAATAACACATCTGATGAATATTTTAAAGGATGTTTTAACGAAAAATTTACGGTAATGTTCACTTTAACGAAAAAATCATATTTTTACACTAAAAAATCAAACATATTACTATTCACTTTACCCTTTATTTTATCTTTATCGTTAAAACTCAAATTTTTTAAACCATTTTCATTAGTTTTTCTTATTTTAAACAATTATTTGCTTCAAATTTAGTACTCAACAATGATGGTATCTTACCAGCACATCTTGTGGCTGTCGAGTTTATAATTTATATTTTTTTTCTTCTTATTGTTAATGTGTATTTAATTAGTTGGAGTATTGTGTCACTGATTTCTGATTATATATAATTAATCACAGACCACTCATATAATAATGGGATTTGAAGGTTAATGATAACAAAAAAATATGCCTACAAAACCATCAACCCTAGTTTCTTCCATGGTAGGAGGAGACGCCTCCCTAGCTGACAGCTTTCATGGCCGGTTATTTTTATAACAACAATGCTTGATTACTCTAATATGAGTAAGAATTCTGTTTCGGCATTCGTCGTGTTCGAATCGCAGAGTTTATGCTTATAATCAGAAATGTTTATATTATCAATCACACTGTAAAGATCACCTATGCAAGAAAAGTGAACTAAAACTAAGGTCGTTTAGTCAATCTATTCTAGCAAATACATAGACGGTTCACAATGTTTTTACCAATTTAGTTTGTTTGTTTTTATACAATGTCGATGATTAAACGAACTTAATTTTAATTGATCTTTTACAGATAAGATCCTTATAAAATGATTTATAATATGAACGGTTTTGATTATAAAAACGAAGTTTTATAAATGGACAACGAACAATTTTGAATTGGAACTCTTATTTCTCATTCGAGTAGCCAAATATTATTATTTTTTTATTGGCTTTTGTCAAAGGTATGCCTTTTTTTCTTCTATTTTTATATAGGAAGTCTTAACGAAACACTTCTGATACTGTTCACTTTTAACGTTAAGGACATTTTTACTCTAAAAAATCACTTTTGATACTATTCACTTACAACTTGTTTTTGTCATTTTGGTTAAAACTCAAAGTTTTCAAGTTATTTTCATTAGTTTACCTTTTTATTTATCTCCAAATTTCCAAATGTGTAAAATTTTTCTCACTTTTATGTTCAGACAACCAGAAGGGCTGAATGACTTGATTATATTTGGAATATTTCGGCCAACTGACCTTTAGACGCTCCAACATGACATCAAAGGTGGAATATGAACCGCATAAGAGTCGGTGTACATGAATGAGTTGTGTACGATAGCGATAGTGGGTGTATGTCGGTCGTTGATGCATTGTTTACATTAACATATGAGAGTCTCTTATGATTTTATTTTATAATTTATGAAACATAAGAGGTTATTAACTTGGTATACATTTGATCATTGGTGAAAATGAAACCTACACACGGCTTAATTGTATGTACCAAATTACAGATCACAAGTCTCTACATTTAGGTTTTGTGTTTTTATCTGTATTTCACTTAATCCGTATTATTATAATAGGTGATGCGTCGTGTCCTAGATCACCGGATTATTATAATGATTGAGACTGAGCGAAATGCATAAATGCGCAAAATTTAAATGTAGAGACTCGAGATCCTACTAATTACTCTCAACTCTCACATAATCAAAATTTTGAGTTCGTCATTGTATTTAAACAATGGCGCGCATAAAATGTTTTTATTAGAAGCACATAAGTACTTAAAACTCGAATTATTTTCTATGTATTTGATCAAAAACGCTAATTGAAGACGCTCCACATGCTTAATCTAGGAAACTCCAATTAAGAAAAATAAAATTTTTCAAAGTTTTTGTTGGTTATTTGAAAGCTCTTTTGACATTGCTAAATACACTTCCACCACGCTCTTCATGATTTTACATGAAAATACAGTTTCTTTGCTAAATCCACACAACATGGCCAAAAATAATTAAATCTCACAAGAACAAGGAAGGGCATGCATGTAGGGTCCATGCCATAAAAATTTCTCAAATCTATGTGACATAGTCCTTTCCCCACTAGGGCATCCACCACGAAAAGAAAGGATATGCGTGCATCAGGTTTCATTTCTTTTCTAATTATTGCTGTTAATGTTTATCTCCTTCTAATCACACTTAAAAAAAATGATTAATTAACTCAAGATGTCTTACATTTTCATTGGGACTGTCTCCATTATTCATATTATTATATCACTAATTTTGAAACTCCTATCAATTTTGTTGTTTTTTTTCTCTAAAATGTACCAGTTGGTGGCCTACCATTGAGTTTATCTTTTTGGGACCGGAGAATTCATAGATGCATTTTAACCTCCTCTAGTCACAATCGTGTGACTTACCAGCACCATAAATTGAACCCAGTACGTCTCGTATGAAATCTAAACTTGAAATTTGTCCCCAACTAATGGGTCATCCCGTAATAGCTTGATTACACTAGTTGTTTGATGTTCATCTCCCACAAAATTATTTCATTTCATTTCTTTTATTCATTTTTATATAACAATATATTTACTCTAAAAGATATAAATTGAGAAAAAAAAATTACTATTTGCGATGGTTATTTATTTATTTATTTTACCTTAATGTCATATTCTTGAGTGTTGCAGTTAAAATTGAACATTATGCTTAAAGAATTGTTATTAGCACTCCAAAAATCTCATTATACACTCCTAATAAGTGTATTTTTCTTTCTAATTATAGAAAGTTTGGAGTGCCAAATGAGATTTTTTTAGTGCTAATAATAATTTCTTATGTTTATAGTCATAGCACGTCTTATCCTAACTTACAGATTCACGCCGTTATAACAATAGTTTCGCAGAAACCAAATTCAAAGTACCTGATTCTTAATCAACGTAATACTTTGAATAAAATCAAAGAAAATCAATTGTCAGGATTAATAGGAACACGTAAGAAGCAAAAAAATTGTGTGAACTTTAAAAGTCTTAAATTGAGAAAAAAAAGGTACTATTCACGATAGTTATTTATTTATTTATTTTACCTTGATGTCATATTCGTGAGTGATGCATTTTAAATTGAACATTACGTTTATAGTCGTAGCACATCTTATCCTAACTTACAAATTCAAGCCATTGTAACAATAATGTCGCGTAAACCAAGTTCAAAGTACCTGATTCTTAATCAACGTGATACTTCGAATAAAATCAAGAAAAATCAATTGTCATAATTAACAGGAACGTGTAAGAAACAAAAAAAATCGCGTGAAAATCACCGCATAAAGTTTATTAAAATAATAAGTATGACGTGCTACATTTGATTAATGACGTAGACCCGTAACGTTCCATCCCCACCTAACCCCCAGTCACGCGAACCCCGTGTGGGGATTAGGACTCGCAACCAAATTTTCAGAAACCGTAAAAGACGGTTGCGCATGCTGGCGTTCAACTGAGAGGCCCACGTGTTCCCCAAATGACTTCACTTCCACGTGGCCGTACGTTATTAGTGGACGAAAAGCAGTCAGTTTCCCCCATAAAGTTCCTTAACTGGATTGAATTCCCATTTGAATTCCGGAAAACGCAATTCAGTTCCGTTTCAGGTCCGTAACCGTCATTGGGCCCGTGGTCCGTAAGATGACGTGGGGCTGTGATAAAGGTGATGGAGATTTCCATGGTGACTTTAGCAAAGCAAATAAATAAAGAAAAAGTTAGGGGTAAATTTGGTATGTGAGAGAAAGACATGACGAGGTTTGGTCTGTGGGTTAGGGGTCAGGAGAGAGGGATTAGGGGGTTGTCCAAACTGCTAAGGGGAGAGGAGGCAGAGCAAGGATGGGCCCACAACTTGGATTAGTTGTAATCTAATTAGGAGACACCATCTGGATGTGGGGCCCACGCTATTCCTTTTCCGTTCAGTTCGTTTCATTTTTTAAATATTCGATCGATCTAAATTTAAAGAAAAATAATTATATTCATATCATTCTGCTTTAAATAGATCAATTTTATCGGCCCATCAAAGATATCATTTTGTATCATGTAATTTTTAAAATATGATCGTTTTGGTTTCGGTTCCTAATAAATTTAATTGTTAGATTGAAATTTTGTTTGTTTAAATATTTTGATCGATGTCTTTAGCTTTATTAGAGAGATTTAACTCATGCATTTATGCATTTAATGTCCCACAAATTATGAAATTCAAACACATTCAAATAATATTTTTAAAATATACTAAATACTTAAGTTTTAGAGTAATATTGTTCTTCACAAAAATTATAGCAAAAAAATTATGTACCCACATAATTATTAACAAATTTTATAAAATAACTATTGATATATTTTAAGGCATAAAATTAGCATAAGTACATTTAGAAAAATTAAAAATAGGTACAAATAAATTTAAAAATAAGGGTACAAATATAATAAAAGTTTAAAAAGTACAGGCACAAAAAAGAATTAATACAAGGGTACAAATTAAAACTAAAAATTAAATTGATACAAATTAAAAAAAGGGTTGCAAATTAAAAATGGTTACAAACTAAAAATAAAAATATTGATAAAAAAATAGCCATAAATATAAATATACCCAATGTAACGTTTCTAAGACTAAATGAATATATTTAAATATAAAAACTATTTTATTATTAAAATAATTAATGATGTATATTAAAATTTAAGGACCTTGATAAAAAAATTGAAAAAAAAAAAGGTTTTAATCAATGAAATATGAGCAATAGAGATGAAAGCCTAATTTTTCGTTTAAAATATCTAACTGCTATCTAAATTAAGATCAAATCTTTCATTACATTTGGCGGTTGCTATAACTTGTTTCGTCTTCTTGACCAGCATTTTACGTTTTACTTTGCCTAACAATCATTTTGCCTAATATCGTCATATGTGCATGTGCAACTAAATGTAACAGTAATATGATCAATTGTCATCATGTATGAGTGGTATATATCATAAAATTATATAATTCATATGTTAACTTTACGTATTTCATTTATTCCTTACTTGTCTCCTTACCCACCCTTATATAATTTATTTAGTATATGAAACTCTGAAACTTTGATAATTTTGTAGACGGTTCAATACAAGTTGAATTTCTCCTAATGGAGGTGACACTACACACAAAAATGGTACATCAATTGGCAAATAGAGTACCACATCTCTTTAGCATGTGGGCCTGTAAATAGCCTCACTCCAAGTTAGGTGAGGGAAACTCACTAAAGTAGGTCAGTGGTCGGAAATGAATTTCAGACATGTACTATATATAACATATCTTGGATTTCTTTTATCGTTCTGATGAATCACACGATGATAGTTAAAGAGAAGCTGAAATGTCTCTGTGAATCTTTTCAATTTCAAAAGAAATTAGACTAACGTGGCGATGCTAACAATTAAAATTTTGCTTAAAAGATAAGTTAGGTGAGGGAGGCAGAATTGGCTTATAGTGACTCAAAATACTCACGTTTTATTCACTTTTATTGCTTTATAATTTGGGTGGTGACTTGACACACTTGTCACCGCACAATTTAGACAAGCTTGCTCGAACACATGCAAGTTTGGGTTCCATTTCTCTCTTGCATGTACATTACATGCAATTTATACGGCAATTTTAAAGAACAATAACATTTTCTTAATTTCCAATAAATTAGTGTGACATAGAGTTCTTTTTTTTTCTTTACATGGACAATCCAACGTGTATGATTTGTTTGGAAGTGTTCTTAAAATGACTGGAAATACTTTTGATTAAATTGAGTTTAGGTTTCTAAAAATGTTTTTTAAGAATTTACTTGAATTTTTACTAAAGATTGGTTTTAAAAGTATTTTAGTCATTTTAAAAGCACTTTCAAACGAGTCTATAGTCTATGTACCATTTCGTTCATCTCATTCGTACACTTGAGTAGAGCTTGCTAAATTTTTGAACAGATGGAATTTTTAAGTGCTAATAGGTCGTAGAAGGCTCTTTGGAGAAGCAAATGTTTTTCCCAACTGCTTTTGTATAAGGGCTCGTTTAGATATACTTTTAAAATGACTGAAAGCGTTTTTGGAGAAAATATTTTTGGGTCCATAAGCACTTAAAGTGTTTTCTACAAGAAGTATCAGTTATGTGAGTATTCCAGGAAGCACTTTAAGTGTTTTTTCAAGATTTTTTACTTGCATTTTTACTAAGGATTATTTCCAAAAATACTTTTACCAAAAACACTTTCAGTCATTTTAAAAACACATCTAAACGAGCTCTAAATCTCTTATTAATATGTATTTTATTCATAGCATTATTATTTAAATAAAAAACATTTATAATTTTATGTGTTACTTACTGAAGCAGTTCCAAACGTGTCATTCGTCATTCACACTTTATAACACCGAATGATTTTTTCCAGACCATAATCACCTAACATGAGAGATGCTTGAATAGCCCAAAAATTTCGTTGGAGAAAAAGGGTGAAGGGAAAGGGAATGTCAAGAAGGAACCTTTGCTTTGTAGGTTTTTTTATTTATTTATTTTCTTGGGCGAATTGTTTAATGGATTTTTGTGTCCCTAAAAATTGAGATTGAAATTGTTAGCGAGTAAAATAACAAAAATGTTATGTTACTACATACTTGTTTCATCTTTTTAATAGAGATGAAACATACATATGTTAGCAGGTCCTATTTTTATTAGAAATATGATAAAAATACGTAATAATTGTAACATTACTCATAAAATAAAAGTAAAATGTTTCGATTTTTTTAATTATTGAACCGGAATAGGATATCAACCTTTTTCGGGACAAAGATTGGGATTCCTCCGGTTGTTGCTTTAGAATGAGAATCCTCCATTCACGTCCGTTCATTGCACATCGTGCGACCAGTTTTTGTTAGGTACTGTTTATATTCAATTTTAAATAAAAAAATTATAATGATTTCTAACCGCACAATGTATGATAAATGAAAGTGATTGGTAGATCTCTGAGATCCTCACAAACACAAAGAGGATTCTCATTCGTAGCTCGAGGATCCTCACTAAGGTCATTTCTAACCGAATGGTCCAGAGGGCCAGATGATCGAAAATAACCTGAAAATCGTCTCCAACCGAGAGCCAGGCCAAATGGCTTGTGGGCCCATTGGACAAAAAGGGCCAAAGGGCCAACCGGTTGGCCCAAAGGAACCAGCCAGCAACCTGAGCGGGGTCACAATTTCAAACACAACGGCTAGCTGAAGTCAGTTACCGTTGGATTTTAATTTTTTTTTTGGGCCAAATTTTAAAAATAAATTAGAAAAAATTCTTATTTTTTTTTATAAATACCTAAGTCATTCTTACACCATTTGTCACAAATTTTTCACCATTTCAATTCTCATATTTTCTTACCTCTTCCAATAATCTTTCCTTCAATTTTTTCAATAATTTTCAAATGGTCTCATTTGCAATGAAAGATAAGGCTTGGACCCGAAAAGAAGATGAAGCTCTTTGCAGGGTTTATAGATGGGTCTCGGAAGATAGTGTGAGGGGTAGTTCTCAAACAAGTGAATGTGTTTGGACTCGTGTGTCTAAAAAATACTATGAGTTCTACAAAGACACCACTCCACCGAATACTCGAAACCCCGAGAGTTGTTCTTCAGAATGAAAAAAACATCTTCATCGAAATTTGAATAAATAACATTAAGCACTATTAGCAACTACAAGTAGACATAAAAGCAGGTCACATTCGTTGGTTTAGACCATACACACCTGCTACTGGACAATGCACGTGGGCCCACACTCGCTTTGTACCCCCAATCTCTACTCCTCTGGTACACCCTACCTCCTTCAACCTTTCCCCCAACACGTGACTTGCCCTCCCAAACCACAAAAAGACCTTTCTCCCTAAACCCTTCTGAGCTATTATTACGGAAAAGCACGGCAGAATAAATTAGTATCGACTTGTTATTTACATTTTTCAATTTTAGATATATGCCTACAAGTAATACCAAGTAATGCAGAAAAATCATTGTCAAACTACTTAATAATAGCCTTTTTGCATGAACTTCTGCGTGTACGAATTTTTTTTAAAATCCCGGCTCGCTATGTACGCCATAGAGTTCAATTTATTTTTCACATTTGTACTCAATTTTTCTAATCTAGAATTTTCATCAACATTTGATAATTGGCTGGTATAAAATCATGTCTTGGTTCTGTAAGATATTTTCACTTTTGAATTAAATTTGCTAACGATTTTCACCATAAGGATTTAAATCCCAAGTTTTTAACCACGTAGGCTATTTTCTGACTACCTTATCACGAAATATTAATTCAATTTAGCCAAAATTATAGGGTGAAAAAACCCGTTACTGGTATGGAAGTCAGACTTGTGATCAGGAAGAGGCTGAAATGCATCTGTGAGTCTTCCAGCCCTCGAAAGGGGTGGATAACTGTGATTTGTCACCGGTTGTCCTTCTTTTAAAAAAGAATTATAAGGTGAAAAAGTGGACGAAACCTTAACCCACCTACTGTTAGTGAATTGCTTTGGGGGGATTTTCCAAACCATTGTTGAAAGTCATATAATTTTCATGGGCATTTATGTCCAATTATTTTCCATGAAGCTTTGTAACCCCAAACGATGACTTGGTTTTATAATAGTAGCGATGAAAGTATAAAGTACGGAAATATGTGTTGAATGCTACTTTAAATAAAACTAAAACTTCAAGTCGTCTTATCGAAAAAATAGAGACTAAATATCGAGAGATCAAATCAACATGGTTCGTATTCAATGAACCAATATGATACATGTGTAACACCTTTAACATGAGATTTTCACATTGGTCCATATGCTTGCCTACTAGGGAACAAAATATGAGGATTTTCTTTTTTCAAAGGAGGATGATTCTTTTTAATTTCACTCATGGTGTTTTCGGTAAATTCATTTTACACCCTGTTTATAAGGGTTCACAACAACTTTTTTTTTTTTTTTTTTGTTTAACAGCCAAAAAAGTAACCCTTCCAATATAAATGAATGGTATAAGAACCCTTTCAAAAATATACATATATTTCGCCATACATGTTAATTTCTACATTTTTATTCAAATATAAAATGAAAATTATCTATTTTTTGTCTAAGTCACAGTCGCGACTTAAGTGGGTGCTTAGGTAATTCTATTCTGGCACCTAAGCGGCTCTAGGTAAGTAGGTCTTGGCATCATTTCTTAATTTTCAAATGCCTAGTGATTAAGTAAGGCGGTGGCCAACCTCTTAACATCTAAGCGATAATTTTTAAAAGGGAATTTTAATGAAAAACTCTCGATACTGTTCACTTTAACGAAAAATCACATTTTTACACTAAAAAGTCAATCATAATACTATTCATTTTATCATTTATTTTGTCATTATCATTAAAACTCAAAGTTTTCAAGCTTTTCATTAGTTTTCATTTTTTAAAACAATGTGAATAATATAAGAACCTTTCCATAATATATATATATATATATATATATATATATATATACACATTTCGTCATTGATGTCAATTTCGAATCCGGATTCTCTTTGTGAGGATTTCGAGAATCAATGAATCATATTCGTTCATTGTACATCGTACAGTCAGAAATTATTTTAAATATTTTTATTTAAAATTAAATATAAACAGTACTTAATAAAATTGATCGCATAATGTACGATGAATAGACACAATTTACCAATCTTCATTAAAAGAATTTGTAGAGAATCCTATTGGGTCAATTTCTACCTTTTACCGTGGTAAAAATATTTTTGGAGTAAAAAATAAAAATAAATAGAGAAAAAGAAAAAGTAACCACGGTTTATGAGACGACCCCTCCTCCTACCCTCCTACATCCATCCAGGCCTGCCCCGTTATTAGCACGACAACGCCATTTCCCAATAAATACATTAACTTTTTCCACTCCCTAACGCCGTTACCTGCTCCTCACTCCACCCCCATCAATCGTCCCCCAACACCTGGAACCTGGAAACCGTACTCGACGTCGTTACTCACCACGCACTCAAGCGCGCGAATCAGGAAACGACACCTAGGGACGGCAAAACGCGAGCGTCGTTCTGTACTGTCCCGAGAGTCGCCTTTATTAACGAAACATGCTGTGTTTTGAAAAAAAAAAAAATTACTTCTGCGCTGTGAGAATAAGTTTATTTTTACTGCTTCACGTTTTCAGTTTTTTTTACCTAAAATTATGAAAATAAGTTGTTTTTAAATGTTTACCAATCACCTTTTTTGAGCTCAATTTTTTTTCATACCACTTTTTATAAAAAAAACTAACAAACCAATACGTAAGGGAGCGGTCGCTGGTATGGGGTTTGCGTCGACCGGGTGTAGACGGTTGGAAAGGCAAGGTCACCGGAGACGACGGGTCATCACCCGGACTTGGTTAGAAATTGACTGCGGTTGAAAATTATTGCACGCTGTTTTGACCACTCAGGGTTTCGCACTTTCATTTTTAAGACACAGCGATTCATAGAGGAGAGAGAAAGTAGATAGAGAGAGAGAGAGAAGAGGAGAGGAGAGAGAAAGCTCGGAGCTGCTTCCTGTATGCTGAGAGAGAGACAGAGGGGGTGAGCTGCATAGGGAGATAGAGAAGAGATAGAGACTGACATTGACGGTCGAATCGAGAGGATTGGTTGAGAATTGACGGAGCTCTGCGTCGACGGCTGAAACGAAAGGGGTTTTCGTTGAGCTGTGGACTGACGAAGAGAGAGAGAGCGTTGGAGTGGTGGAAATTTGAGCTGTTTGCTTCTGTTTCGAGCTTTTGGGCTAGGGTTTTGATTGAGGTCTCAGAGGTAGAGAGGCGGAGAGCGGCGGAGGCGTGGAAGTTTGTGGCGGATTCAGGACTCAGGGTTTTGGCTGCTTAGATCTCAGGGTGGGTGTGAAAGTTGAGAAATTGCAGCGGCGGAGAGTTTCAGATGAGAGATCTGTGCTGAGCTCTTTAAAGAAATGACGTCATCGGAGGTTTCGATAAAGGATAATTGCGGCAACCCGAGGGGGGAGAGCTTCTCGTCTGGCTTCAGCGACCACAACGACCCCAGGACCGTCGGCGAGGGGCAGAACGGTCATTCTACTGTTTCCGCCGGGAGGGGTAAACCCCGGCCGCTTTTTGTTTCATTTCCGCCGACAGATTGTGGGTTCTCGTGTTTTCCATGTGCTGTGGTTGATTGTTTTCTTTTGTTTGGATGGGTGTGTGTAGATGCTGAGACGGCGCTTTACACGGAGCTATGGCACGCCTGCGCAGGGCCGCTCGTGACTGTGCCGCGTGAACGGGAACGTGTCTTTTACTTCCCTCAGGGGCACATCGAGCAGGTCGACTTTCAATTTCTCTATTCCACCAGCCATGTTTCAGCATAACTCAAATAGTTTCATTTTCTTCCATTTTTCGTTAGTCTTCAATATATGTTCATTGTTTCATGGAAATTTGAGTGTTTTATTTATTTATTTTGTATGGGGTTTATTAGCTGGTATATCTGAGGTTTTGTGTTTCTGGGTTTTCGTTCATTGTATTAAATTGTCAATTGTGTTTTCTGGGTCCGAAAATAGGTTGAGGCGTCGACTAATCAGGTGGCTGATCAGCAGATGCCAGTGTATAATCTTCCATCGAAGATTCTTTGCCGGGTTATAAATGTATCATTGAAGGTAGTGTGGTGGTTGATCTTATAAAGAAACTAAGAATTGTGGATTTAATTGTTTTGCTGCTTCTTTTGTACTCAAGTTATTTAGCTTTTGGAATGAATAAGTTTCTTTCTACTGAATTATAGGCTGAACCAGACACTGATGAAGTATTTGCACAAGTCACTTTACTTCCCGAACCAAATGTAAGTTGTGGGCGTGAGGATTCTGATTTCTTGTGGGTGGGTAAAACTGATTATGGGTTGAGATTCTGATGGTTTGATGTTCTTTTAAATTTTAGCAAGATGAGAATGCAGTGGAGAAGGAGCCTCCCCCGCCTCTACCACCACGGTTTCAAGTACATTCATTTTGCAAGACCTTAACTGCTTCTGATACAAGCACCCATGGTGGATTTTCAGTGTTAAGGCGCCATGCAGATGAATGCCTTCCACCGCTGGTTAGTTTTTATTGCTTTTAGTTTGTTGTTTTCATTTTTTCTTCATTTCTGAATTTGATTCATTGTGGCTATTTTTGGTTTGTGCTTTGGCAGGACATGTCCCGCCAACCTCCAACACAGGAGTTGGTTGCCAAAGACTTGCATGGAAGTGAATGGCGCTTTCGCCATATCTTTCGAGGTAACTTCTATTTCTTTGATACTTACCTTCTTTGCATTCCTGTGCATTTTTGGTGTTACCCAACCACTGTATTAGGACCATTGTTTCTGATACTAGTGAAAGAAAGATTTACTAGACAGTTTCGGCAGTATAATTGTTTACATAATAAACATGCTGTTGGGAATGATAGGTCAACCACGGAGGCATTTACTGCAAAGTGGTTGGAGTGTTTTCGTTAGCTCCAAGAGGCTTGTTGCAGGAGATGCATTTATATTTTTAAGGTTAGTGGGTTTCTCGCAAATTGAGATTCCATAAACTTGCTGTTCATTTGTTATTTATTTATTTATGTTCTGATATGCGACCACCGTGTAACTTCCTAGGGGTGAGAATGGGGAGCTCCGCGTTGGTGTCAGACGTGCTATGAGACAGCAAGGCAGTGTACCATCTTCTGTGATATCCAGTCACAGTATGCATCTTGGTGTCCTCGCAACTGCATGGCATGCCATTTTAACAGGAACCATGTTCACTGTGTACTACAAGCCAAGGTGTGGTCTATTTTTATTATTTGTATTTCTCAGCAATTAGTTTAGAGGTTTCAAATTTACTGTGAAAGTTGTTTTATATTGTTTGTAGTATTTGATCTTGATGATTAGTTCGATTTTGTTTTTGAAGTACTGTTTCAATTGTTTGTTTACAGGACAAGTCCTGCTGAGTTCATTGTTCCATTTGATCAATACATGGAGTCTGTTAAAAACAACTATTCTATAGGCATGCGGTTTAAGATGAGGTTCGAAGGTGAAGAAGCTCCAGAGCAGAAGTATGTTTGATGGATGCTGAATG
Source organism: Pyrus communis (assembly GCF_963583255.1). Lineage (NCBI taxonomy): Eukaryota > Viridiplantae > Streptophyta > Magnoliopsida > Rosales > Rosaceae > Pyrus > Pyrus communis. Next base: position 19,624,863 of record NC_084814.1, read on the forward strand.
ACTCCTTTCTGTTTATATTAATTACCTGAAAGTGTCCTGAGTTTATCTTGTCGTAGGTTTAGTGTAATGAGTTTATCTTGTTGTAGGTTTACTGGCACCATTATTGGAACAGAAGATGCTGACACCAAAAGGTGGCGAGATTCCAAATGGAGATGCCTTAAGGTAAGGCGAATTTCTTAGGGCACCAATTTAGACTATTTTTTGTTGGGTAAAGCTAAAACAAACTTTCTTATGTTTCTTAAAGGTGAGATGGGATGAAACCTCTACTATTCCCCGTCCAGAGAGAGTTTCACCTTGGAAAATAGAGCCTGCCCTTGCTCCTCCTGCACTGAATTCACTTCCAATGCCCAGGCCAAAAAGACCTCGAACACACATGGTGCCGTCATCTCCAGATTCCTCTGTCCATACTAGGGAAGGTACAGTCTAATTGACATTGTAATCTTTATAGATACCTTAAATTCTTTTATGCAGAACATTTTTACCTATCTTGCTCTACTAAAAAGTAATAATATACTCTTCTGTTACTTTAGTTGGATCATCAAAAGTAAATGTTGACCCTGCGATGCCTGGTGGGTTTTCAAGGGTCTTGCAAGGTCAAGAGTTCCCGACCTTGAGAGGCAATTTTGCGGAGAGCGAGTCTGATACTACTGAGAAATCTGTTGCATGGCCACCGTCGATAGACGAAGAGAAGATTGATGTAGTATCTGCTTCAAGAAGATATGGTTCAGAGAACTGGATGTCCTCAGGGAGGCATGAACCAACTTACACAGATCTGCTGTCAGGCTTTGGGAATAATGTTGATTCCTCACATGGTATCTGTCCCCCTTTTGTCGATCAAGGGGTAGCATCTGCTAATTCAATGCGAAAGCATTCACTGGATCAGGCACGTTCGTGGTCCATGTTACCATCATCCCTGTCTCTTAGCTTGGACTCTAATCAGAAAGGTCCTCTTGGAAATATGTTGCATCAAGCACAAGGGAATTCTAGATATGGTGGGTTTAGTGACTATTCTGTTGTGAATGGGCATAGAATTGAGCTCCCTCATGGAAATTGGATGATGCCTCCACCACCTCCATCACCTTTTGAGAATCCGGGGAATGCAAGGGACAACATGCCGAGACCACAGATGTTACTAGATAAACATGAAGCTGTGAAGCCTAAAGATGGAAACTGCAAGCTTTTTGGTATTCCCCTGATAACACCAGATCCTGCATTGTCACACAGAAATATGATGAATGAGTCACCTCGTAATAACCAAGCTCAAACTTTTGAGTCTGACCTGAATTCTGAAAAATCAAGGGGCTCAAAATCAACAGATAATCTCGTGGCTGTCAGTGAGCCAGCTTTGCAAACTTCTCAGCAACATATCAGAGATGTTCAGGGTAAATCACAGGGTGGTTCAACTAGGAGTTGTACTAAGGTATATATCTCCTTCCTGACTATTTTCTTAGGCTTTATTTGGAGCTCTGTTGATAATACGAAAGCCTATCAAAAGCTGAACTTAATAAATTGCTGTTGGCTCCAGGTTCACAAGCAGGGTATTGCGCTAGGTAGGTCTGTTGATCTTACCAAGTTCAACAACTACAAGGAGCTGATAGCTGAATTGGACATGTTGTTTGAGTTTGGTGGTGAGCTGATGTCTCCGAAAAAGAATTGGATGATCGTTTATACTGATGATGAAGGTGATATGATGCTTGTTGGAGACGATCCCTGGCAGTAAGTATTTTATCTTTTATCAATCTGCAGGATTAGTCATTTATTGCCTTCAAGTTGAGTAAAGAGAGATTTTTTTATAAATTTGTGACTGAGAGGTTTACAAAGTAGCGGTTTTATATGCTTGGTTCAGGGAATTTTGTGGCATTGTCCGGAAGATTTTCATCTACACCAGAGAGGAAGTCCAAAAGATGAACCCTGGGACCTTGAATGCACATGGGGAGGATAATCTATCATCAGGTGCGGAGGGTGTGGATGCAAGAGAGGGGAAGTCTCAACCACTTCGATCTGCATCTACTGCTGAGAAGCGTTAAGCCTGGTTCTCGAGATTTGTGGGTATATGACTAGGTATATAATTATCCTTAGATCATATGTTCTTTTTGTTGTCCATTTTACGTCCCCTTTGGCCATTTCCATCATGCATCATACTGAAAAATGTGTAGAGTTTTGGGGGCGAGATGATAGTCATGGTGTTCTTGTGAGGGTCCCTACTATAAGCTATTCGGATATATGAAGTAATGGAGTTGGATGTGAGCCATTTCACTATTGACTTTCAAAATTCAGCTGACGAGAGTCGCATATAGATGGCGAATGTATACCCTTTTGATATATCCAGTTTTGGACGTATTTCTGCAGTTAGTTTATTTGGAAGCTATCTGGTTATAATATAGATATAGATAAATATGTATACCCTTTTGATTCGAGCAAGTTGACGTGGGACTTGCTTTTTGTCAAACAATTCCACCTTGTACATAGGCTGCTTCGACCTCTTTTTCCCGTCCTTGTAATGTAAGTATACAGATTATCTGCTGTTATGATGTTTTTCCGTCAAGGAAATTACTTATTGCTTTCAGTTTTGTTGGTTTATGTTGTAAAATATCGAGCATGTCTAGCCGGCATTGTTAAAAGCTGAATTCCTGTGGAACGTGTTGTGTTTTGTAAAGATTTGGCTATTTTTACAAGCAGCACAACTCTAGTTTGCAAGTAACCAATGGATTTCGTGGCCAAATGAGTTGTGTTCTTTTTTTTTTCATCCGCATTTTTCTTTGTCCTAGCCTGTGCTTGAATAATTCAAAGGAGAATCGAGGGATAAAAACTTTAGTTTTAATCAAAAGGACAAAATAGTGTTGTAAGTGAATGGTATCATGAGTGAATTTTTAGACCAAAAATGTTCCTAACGTTAAAATCGTGGAATTGAAGTGTTTTCTGTTGTGGTGTGGAATTTTGAGACGCTTATCCGTTACGATATGTAATGTGTGTGGTTTCGTGAGGTTTCTTTTACCAGAACTAACGAATTTCATGGTGTAAAGCAACCTCTCTTTGACAATGCTATTCAAAACCAAGCAAGCTTCATTGAATCTGTCAATTTTACGTAATTAATGTGCGTTTAATTGACTCTTTTGATGTTAATCTTTGAATATTTTCCTAAATTACAGAGTCCCAACATTATGGTTTTCTTCCCTGTCCCTCCTGGATTAGGGTTTGCCCTTCTTTTTCCCCAAAAAATTGAACTTTTGTTTCCACCCAACTTTTCTCTTTTGGCCAATTTTTACACCTCCAACTTGAAGAAAAACTGTCACACACAACACATTGTTGTCGCTTGTCACCCACTACATTGCCATAATTTCCCCAATCCTCCCAACTTGTTAAAGTTTGACTCGGATGCTAAAAAATGGATTGTCTACTGTCTGAATGGCATCAATAGCACTGTGTTGTATATCATCAGATGACTTTGATTTTTGAGATCCATAAAGGAGATAAATTAAATCGAACTCATCTGATGACAGCTAATGAAGTCGATGTTAAGAAAAAATGAATTCTTCTCGCGTACGAAACGTAACTAAGGATGTAACACCAGGAGTTGGATAAGGCATTTTTTTCATAGCATGACAAATATGTTAAAACGACTTTTCCCATTGGGCCAGTTTTCGTATAAAAAGTCAAGAAGTTACCAACTAGCGAGAATAAAGATCTTAAGAAAGAAGAATAGTCTCCACGGAGTTCTTCGTGACCAAGCATATGAATAATGGCAAAAATAAGGTAAGAAAAGATAAGAGGCAAAGATATACGAATACGACAGGGAAATACTAGTCGTATATACTATGCTATGATTGTTCACAATGACACATGACCTAGGAAAAAGCATATTCCAAACAGAAACATCTCCCACCTCACAACCTCTTGATATTATTTGTTGGGTTGGGACCATTTTTAGGTCTCATTGCTTTCATGGTCACCTTTATATTCAATCACATTACGTCACCACAAAGCAAGCTCTGGATTGGACAAAGCCCATTTCTTCAATTTTCTTTTAAGCCCAATCTTACTAATGTTCTTTTTCAAGCCCAATTATTTCTTTTTCAAGCCCATTTATATTGTGGATCATTATATGGGTACGGGTACGGGTACGAATATAGTGGTTCCGGGTACCCGAGATACACTCCTGCGCGGAACCTTTCGACATTGTTTTTATCATAAGGGCCTTTTTAGCTAAGTACGTTTTACATCCTTCGTGTTGGGAGCGATTTTTAAAACGGATACGAGATTTTGGAATCGTACCAATTTATGTCGTCTAACAGTTTGATTATGTAATTTTTTATTAAATTATTGCTCTGAAAAGCGTGAATTTTATTTTTGAATTGACGTGAAAGCTACACTTGCATTATGAACTAAACTAGTTATCGTGGAACTTTTACTTTTCCTTAATCAAATTCATGTATCGAAACCACAACCAATCACATAGATTAGTCTGACCGGTGTGGCTTCTACAAGATCTAAAAATAGGTCAAATATCTCACACGTCATCATTTTAACAGAGAATCATATGATCAAATAGTTAAGAAAGCATAATTGATGCTATTTCGAAAATTTCATCATGCCAATATGAGAAACTTGAAAATTTGTCTCCCATTTTAAAATCACACCAAACTTCAAAGTTGTAAAATGTATTCTTCATTGTCAAACTCTTTAATTTTAACAAAAAATTGACATTCATCTAATACAAACGCTTATGAGTAATGTGTTTGTTTTCTTTATGGAAGCAATCCTTAAAAAAACTTATAGAAAACCATTTACCACAAAGAGAGATTTTTTAGTGTGCAACGAACACATCAATTGGTTCAAAAGTGTAAAAAAATAAAAATTCAACTAATTGTATTATGACGCTTAGTGTATTGAGTCGTGTTCCAGTCACACAAAAAATTTCTCCACGGTCCGATAATAGCACAATTATTGTAAAGGGGATAAATTTTAAGGAACTTTAACAAAAAGCTTCCGGTATTGTTCACTTTAACGAAAAACCACATTTTTACACTAAAAAGTCAATTCTGATACTATTCACTTTACCTTTTATTTTGTCCTTATCGTTAAAACTCAAAGTCTTCAAGCCATTTTTATTAGTTTTTCTTAAATTTTATGGGGTAATTCTGGTCGCAAAATTATCTAATAACAAGGAAAAGAAAGCTGAGAATTATTTTATTTTTTTCAGTAAATCCAGTTCTGATCGAGCTGAATTTGCTAATGGTACAAAGCAAATCTACAACTACAAAGTTTATGTTCCTTCAAAATCTGCTAATTAAGAAGTTGATTGAACGACACAATTGAGCTATCAGCTATGGCAACACACAACAAATTGCACGACTCCTTCCTGTCTTTGGTTAAATCAAACTTGAGGTGGTTGTTTTGCTGCAATCTACACCATGCCATGGAACCCGATCAAATCCAGAAGTACTGCCTTTATCTGATCCGGGTGGACGTCCTGGCCTTCCTTGCATTGCTGCAAGATATCGAGAAGTTAGCAGAAATGTTTCATTATCCAACCATCTAACTTATTGCCTACGTGTAAAGATTTATGATAACATAACATGTTAGACTGTCTGGTGGGAGAGCATTACCCTCCTCCACAATGTTAGGCGACGATAATGTTAGTGGTGTGCTGTATGTGCAAAGAAGTGATGAGAGTAATGAACGATACCTCCGCACGGAAGACATCCATAGCAAAACCATTGAAACAGCTGATGACAGCTTGCTGGATGTCCAACCCAAGGTTATCCAAAGTTCTCATGGTCGAGAGTAACAGACCTGGCCTTCGGCCGCAAAACATGTGGATATTCACTGCTCGTCCTTCTCGCTGCCTAACTTCAACCTGTATATAGTGATCAATATCAGAACACTACGATGATCTAAAGTGAACAGAGTTACTCATTTCCTTTCGTACTTTTAGCAAAAAGTAAAATTACTAGAAAAGTTTCCGGATGTTAAGAGTAAAATCTAATTTATACTGTTGGATTGAGGAAGAGCAAAAAGTAATTTCCAAGCATAGGGGCTGTTACCCTTGCAGGTTGGCCATTTGGGCTAGGTAATGAGCTGGGGCAAAGTTCTTCCTTGATACGATTTGGCAGAGTAGCCGGAGTGGGTGTCAAAGGGTGGAAAGTATTTCCGGTAGGTGTCAATGCAGACCCGGGAGGGATGGACTCCAATTCATTATGGAGGTTGTTGATCCTCTGCAGAAGTTCCTTCAAGTACTCAATTGCATCCCCAAGGATTGAGGCCCTGTCCATCTGATATCACACGACGGAATGTCTTTCAAATCATAAAACGTTTTTCGTAGATCCTTCTAATAGCAACTAGTAACTAATCTTTCATTTAAATTGGCTAAAAGTTTGAATGTGAGAGAAATTAATGCCATCTTAAATTGAAGAGGAAGTATTTTGGAGCCTTGTAAATGATGCTACTTGTTCAACAAATGAAAAGGCCAAAAACAATTTGCTTATGAACTTTGAGGACGTAATTAATCACCTAAAACATAATGTCATTGCATATTAAAATTCACGACAAAATTGTGTAAAATAATTCTTACTTTGCTGATTTTCGGAACAACGGATCTCAGCATGTACAGCCTATCATTGAGCTTCTGCCGGCGGCGCCTCTCAGCCATCAGATTCTTAGCAGGCAATCCTTTCTTCTTCCCCTTATGACCCCCTCCTCCTCCTCCACCTCCAGCAGCGGTAACAGTACTATTCGCATTCGAGCTATTCCCACCATTCTTGGCACCGTCATCCACCTTAGTGTTCTCAGTAAACTCATCCGAATCATAGTTCAAACCCGAACCATCAAAACTCAGATCATCAACATCATCTCCCCCTCTCATTTTCCTCTTCTTCTCATTCTCTACACCCATCTCCCTCTTCCTCTCATTGCCTTCATTCAAAACCAGGCCCCCTTGTGAGCCCAAAACACCCAAATTCCCTCCACCATCGGCTAAGTTTTTCCGAAGCGCGGCTCTTTTCTGGAAAAGGGTTGGCTGTGCTCCCACAGAAGGGAAGGACTCAAGGGGTCTCAGTAACTTAGGCCTATTAGGAAACAAAGCATTGGCTAAACCATCATCCAAACCTCGAAAACCCGAAAAATTTGAACTGTTTTCGAGCAATTGAGGCATACGGGTAGTCGAAAACTGTAAATTAGAACCCAAATTCTGAGCATTCATCTGGCTATTCGAGCTCAAATCATTGAACCCAGTTAAAACTCCACCTCCCCGGTTCATCAAACTCGAACCACCAGTCGAAGCTTGAGTGTCAAGAAACCCAATGTCACAGCCCAAATCGAAGCCGTGATCCAAAGGGTTGTTAGGAACAACATTAAGCAGCGAAGACAAGTTGGGATTTTGAGGCATGTAGTAATGAACCTGATTCGGGTCGAGATTGTTGAAAACCGACGACGACGGCGAGCAGGAGGAGGAAGAGTCCACCGGGTTGAGCAGCAAGCTTTCTGGGTCGGCAAAGCTCGGCGAGAAGCTGATGTCTCTGACATCCGAATGACCGTGGATGCTGTTATTCGTCGCCATGTACCAGTCGTCTTCAGCCTCCAGCATAGATTTGAAGGTGGAAAGAGAACCCATCTCGTCTTTGTTCTCGGTGGTGCCGGCAATGGCAGCGGCGGAGGTTCTAGTCCAGGAAACAGTCTCTCTGTCCTCCCTGTCGTCCATCCAAACACCACCGTTCAGCCTCGGCAGCATTCTGAAACGAGTTTTCCCTTCTGGGTTTTTCTCAGGAAAGTGACAGAATCAGCAGAAACCGAAAGGGCCCGAGAGAAATACAAAAAGTGAGAGAGCTTTTAAGGTAGGAAGAAATGGAGGTTGCAGAAGGAAAAGGGCATAGCTTTATGGCGATTTCTTGACACGATAGCCTCTGGAAAACGTTACACCCTAATCTAATCTAATCTTATCGCCATTTGGATTTATGTGATGATTACTATGAGAAAAAAAAACTGAAAGCTTTGGGATAAGCTTTCATGGCATCTCCTTCCTCGTTTCCTGCTCGGCTTTTTGGAGAACTAGGTTTTTTTCCTGCAATTCAGGGATTTGCAGGAGAAGCTCAGCTGGTTTTGTGGGGTGGATTGTGTGAGGTTTGTAGGGGGTTTTAGGTGAGTTCTAAATTCTAATCATGGCATCTTAACGTTAATTGCAAATTTACAGGTAATGATTCACACGTGTTAGGGAGAGTTTTCTTTCTCCCCCTAAAATTTGTATTTAGTTCTTCATTGCAATTTTGTTTTTATTTTTGTTTTTAAAAAAGAGGTTGAATATTTGTTCTGTGCTTGCAAATTTGGAAACTTTGAAGCACAAAATTCATCTATTTTATTTATTTTTTAGCTAATTCATGATAATTTTGTGCACCTCACTCTTATGCGTTACACACGTCTTATATGTGTGTTAAACTTGGTTATTAGTAGATTGTACTAACAGTTATGGCTATTGGCTACTAACATACTTTCCTTTACTTGATTTGACCATATATGCACCGTCCTTTCAAATTGTATTGTTTTTTAGTGTTCTTTCTAATTTTTTATCTCTTAAGTAATCCTTATACTTTTATGCATGTAACTATTATGCGTTACACACGCCTCACACGTGTGTTAAGCTAGGTCATTAGTACGTTATACTTACGGTTATGGCCATTGACATACTTTCCTTAACTTGATTCGACTATATAAGCACTTTCCCTGAAGAACATACATTTTTTAATTGTTCTTATTGAAATTCTTATCTCGTAAGTAATTCATTATATTCTTTTGCACTTAACTCTTATGCGTTACGCACGCCTCTCATGTGTCTTCTGCTATGTCACGTATCGCATATGAGACTCTAAAGTAAGTTATGAACTAAGGGCAACATATATTTAACCTACATACTTCTTTGGTGTCCTTATTAATTATAGACTTAGAGGTGATTATAGTGTGCTCTGACCCTCCAAATTAGAGAAAATTTCTATCATATAGTCTAAGTCTAGCTTAGCACACCCACCCTAACCCCATCACAATTGAAACCAACTTACATGGCACATAATAGCACAATAACACTGTACATATGCAATGTAAGTCAGTCTCCTATGTTCTAAAAGGCGTTAGTGGGGCGGGCAAGTAGAGGCCTAGTGACTAGGAGATTAGACGGGGTTTTTATTTGGCGTCTTGGTCCATGCCTTGTCCCTTAAGGGCTCTTTTGGGGCCTTACATGTGTTTGGATTGGATTTTGATAACTAAGATTTAAGGAACGTTGAAGTAGCCACTTAGTACTACGGTATAGTTTTATTCCTCTTTACTTATAAGTGAGAGGTCTTAGGTTTGATTCTCGCCAAAGAAGAATTTCAACAACATTACTGCTAATCCATTGTGAGGCTAAGCCCTTTCTCCCTTAGTGTAGATAATATCGTATGTTAAAAAAAAAAAGGGTATGTTGAAGTAAGAATGTGTTTGTGGGGATTTGGAATGAATAGGTTATGAAGTGCTTGATATATTTTGTGAGGATTGAACGAGATATTAACTTTGACAAAATTTCTTCATATATTTCTTTCTTGAAATTAATTTAGCATGTTATCCAATCCAATCTCAGATAGGCACCAAAACCATCCATGTGTCCGTAAGACACACTTGTTACATTTGATCTACATAGATGCCAAAATGATTCTGGATTCGACTATTCAAAAACTAATTAGAGTTTCAAAAGTATGTTGTTCTCAAGCATAAATCCTGAAAGTAATTGTGCCTTTGTGTATATATATGGTTTGTTTGGAAGTACTTTTAAAATGACTCAAAGTGCTTTTAGTGAAATTTTTTTGGAACCAATCCTTAATAAAACGCAAGTGAATCTTGCAAAGTGCTTTTGAAACCCAAATCATTATCTAAAAACGATTTCAGTCATTTTAAAAGCAATTCTCAATGAGCCTATAGTTGCAGTAAATAAAGGAAAATATTGATATTTTATAATTCTATCCCTTTGCGTCAATAAAAGCCAACTTATATCCAAAAATGGAAGGATAGACTGGAATTGTATTGAAGATGTGGTCGGTGGTCCTATTTGGTACCTGTCCCTCTTCACATCATGATAATTAAGCTGTATTTGGTTTTCTGCAATTATATATATATAGAGAATTGTTATTAACACTCTAAAAATTTCATTCTATACTTCTCATAAGTGTATTTTTCTTTCTAATTATAAAAAGTTTGGAATACCAAATGAGATTTTTGAAATGTTAATAACAATTCCCTATATATATATACACGTATATATATTTATATATTTCTGGGTTTTTGTCTTGCATAAGAGCAGTGAACATGTTATTGGCAGCCGCATCCCCCAACTTATCTCAATCATTACATGTTACAAAAAATGTGATTTTATCAAAATGTAATTAATATTGCAGGGATCAAAACACAAAAATATAATGATAAAAACAGAATGGATTGCAGATTAAGGAAACTTTAATTGGAGTGTCAGCAACCCTAATTTATCTGCTAATCACACTGTAGATTCCAGGCTCCTATTTCTGAGACATGACTGTGTTACTGGGCCAAATGCAGAACCACTTTTTTTTTTTTACTGTTTTACCTGTTTTTGGATAAGGCAACTGTTAACCAAAAGTAGGTAATTACAAATGTACTAAAGGTGATGCTGTTTCACCAACTTTTTTGTTTTGCTTTCATGTTTTACATGTTCTTGATTCTCAAGGGTCTAGCAAAGTATTGCTGATTGGTTTTATGATAGCATTTTGGCTTTTTTAATGATATTAGAGTAGATGATTTTACGTGTGATACTCAACTGTCACACATACTCCATGATACACGATTTGTGTTGTTCACGTGCTATGCTTGAAAATTCGTCACACGTGAGGGGGTTTGTTGAGAGTATCAATCCTGAGAAACCTTGCTTGTGCTTATGAGTAATTGGGTTATTCCCCATATTATCAATTAGTTTGACGGTGAAACCTCAACTTTCTTCACAAGTAAACTAAGCAATAATACACATACAAGGGTAAATCTAGATGTTTTTACCCTTGTCTCATGCTTATGTTATCACAATTCGAGCAATGTTTTTACGTTGCTTAAAGTCTAAACCACATTTAAGTTTATAGTTTGTCTCATGCTCATGCCTTGCCACTTATTGATGTTTAAGTTTACATCTTGTCACACCGCCATCCTTTTTTTTTTATCAATCACCCATTGTTTTTACCCTTTTTCAAAACTTTAAACTAAATTTAAGTTTATAGCATATGTCGTATGGTCATCCTTTACGTGCTTATTCGTTTATCACTCAATCGAGATTTTACCCTTTTTAAATGCTTAAATTGTGATTAAGTTTACAATTCGTTTCATGCTTATCTGTTTTGTTGTTTAACTTTTACATGCTCATCCTTTTACTACTCGATTGTTGTTTTTATCCTTTGCAAAATATGAACTACATCTTGTTTCATACTCATTATTCTACTACTTGACTGTTGCTTAAGTTTACTGCTCACCTTATGCTCATCATTTTACTTCTGGAACGTTGTTATAGTATCAAATTACCACTAAAAGCTCCCAATAGGCTGCCTTATTTGACCTTTGAATTACGAAACTCAAGCATATGTGGATGAAACATAATAACTAAATAGGAATAGTAGTAACCACAACAAGTAGTCAATTGGATAATTGCAGACAGCAGCTTCTTAAATAAAAAACGGGAGGTCCTGAGTTTGATACTTATAAGCTGTGAATCTGTTTAATTGTGATCACAAATATAGTGTAATTCTCAACTAATCTCCTCCAAACCTCAAAACAATGAAAAATTATGGTTCGCCACAAGTTGTCTCCTTTTTTTAAAGGAAGAGTAGGAGTAGTGTAGGATTTTGATTAAAAAAATTGAGTAAAGAGGAGAGAGAGAGAGAGAGAGAGATGGGATTCATGATTTGCAGTAGCAGCCAGAGTGGCAGAGGGAATAATTTTCAGAGTTAATAGAAAGAAAGCCAAGTATCTCGTGAGCCTCTTTCTATTCACCACAACAACCATGAACCAACCAATCAAACCTCTCTTTCTCCCTTACCTTTTCTTTTGGATTTTTAAGATCTTGTGGTTCCTCAACGGTTACTTCCTTCTCTCTCTCTCTCTCTCTCTCTCTCTGCCCTTGCCCTTTGGTCTAGTTTGTGTTGTGTGCCATTTCATTCACCCTCCCTCCCACCTTTATTTCTAATGTACTAATCAAACTCCCCTTCTTGATTAAGACAAACTTTTATAGAGACACCCAAAATACATCACTCATTCATTGAGTTCTCACAAAATAAGAGGTTATGCGCAATTTGCCGTTTTTTTAAGGATTCTCCACCTTTTACTTTTGCCGACATGAGATCTTATGTATTTTAGTCTCACTTAAAAATGACCTTGGTTTTATCAGATGTGAGAATTACTCTAATCACGCAGCCTTAAACAAGTTTATCTCCAAGTTAAGAAATACCCAACCAAATCAAATTAGAGTTGACCATTGCTTATGAGCTCGATTACCTTATAAACCCGAAGTTCATCAAATCAAGCTTAATACTTTTCTAGTACATTGGAGAGATCGAACTCTTGACCTATTCTAATTCAGTCTCATTAACCTCAACTCCCAAAACGTAGAAATTTTTTGAAACTTGAATTCAAAATGGTAAATAAATGTATATAAAACAAAAAAATATTTACAAGGGGACCCACTAAATCTACAAAAATAAAGCAAAGGACAAGTGGAAATTAAAATTATGGACCACAATGAAAGTGTAGTTAATGTAAAATGTAAACAGATGTAAAAGTGGAAGGAGAGGGGCCGGCAAGAATAATGTTGCAATTGCAAGATGGCAAGGGTAAGGCTGCCTTTAATATTCAAGGACTATCCTCGTGAGCTATATGGACATTGTCCCATTGGCATCAAAAGGCTGCCCTTAATATTTAGGGTGTTAACCCCCACACTACCTTAGTACTTGCAAGAGAAACGTTCTTTTATACTATAACATCCCAACTTAGGAAATTATTTACACGGACATCCCATGCCGGCCCTATGCTTTTTCATTTGACCATAACGAGCTACGTCGCTTCGGAGTAGTTCGGGTTGAGCCGTCGAGCGTAGCATTCCTTCAAAGTGGCCAACAACACACCGAGGGGATCTAGAAAACGATGGAATCTATTGGTGATGCACAAATTGGCTACTTTGGATAAAACCATGAAGAAGTTTGCATGGTAAAGATATATCACTCTATTAGGGTAGCAATAGTATTAATTGTAAGACGATATGACATGTATGTGGTGAGATGTTATATTGTTACGCTTGCAAGTGTTGCCTTGTCACAATCTAAAAGCGAAACCATGTTAGTTGCATCTTACTCGTAAATTGTTCTTAGGGTTATCCCAAGGGGGTGAAGGTGAGTGAGAAATAAGATATGGGGTAAGCCTAGTCAAAAGTTCGATTTCCTTCCTTATTCCATGATTCTCATCCCTTCATATGTGATATTAAATTCCTCATCTTAGTCCAAAGACTCCAAACTATAATATTCTGCGCAGAAAAGAGAAGTTCGAAAAAAGGATTATTTATTAGGGGAATTATTATTAACATTCTAAAAGTCTCATTTGACACTCCAAACTTTCTATAATTAGAAAGAAAAATACACTTGTAAGGAGTGTAGAATTAAATTTTTGGAGTGTTAATAATAATTCTCTTTATTTTGGCCCAACTTAAAAAGGCCTGAGAAGCCCACAAACATCTTCTTCTTTCTTTTTTTGTCAAAACCCACAAACAAATCTTGACCGGCCCACTTTTGGACCATCTTGAATTTGACATAGACTACAAAGTAGGCTGAGTCTCCTTGGCCCAATTAGCCCAAAAATCTAGCACCTCCATAAGCCCACAAAAGAAAGAACAAACTTAAAAAAATACAAAGGTATGGTCGCCGAATTGACAACAAGGCCAAAACAAAAGGCTGCCGACCCCAGCACTCCTAAATATTGGAAAGGGATATTCTGCAGATTCCTTTCCACCTAGTTCGAGATTTAGACCGTTGAAATTTGATCAAACGGCTACAATTATTATCACTTTTGAAAAAACCTCATATTTGTAACTGTTTGATCAAATTTCAACGATCCGGATTCCGAACTAAGTGGATTATGTGGAAAGGGATCCAGAGAGGACCCTTTCCCTAAATATTTTCTGATATATTTCTTATATGTACAAACAACAAAGCGCATCCTAATCATTGATCTTTCTCTAATAGTGGTAAGGTAGATCTCGTCGGACTTGGATCCTCTCCTGAGCTAATGGAGAGGATCATCCTCATCAATCATCCATGGCCGTTGGATTTTTATCTAACCGCTACAAACAGGGGGTCCCTTTAAAGTTATAATGATTGTAGCCGTTGGATAAAAATCCAAAGGCTAAGGATGATTGATGAGGAGGATCCTCTCCATTAGCTCAGGAGAGGATCCAAATTCGATCTCGTCTCTATTAAATTTGGTCTCTCTATTACTATTTTGTTTTAATATTGATGTTCCTATTTTAAATCACACTAAAGAGATGAGAGAGTTTGATTTCGGAATACAACAGATTAAAGAAGAAGACCCCAACTACTAGGGCAATCTGCCAGTTACTTTTATAACAGTTAGTAAGCTTATAAATATTGAGACTAAACTTAAAAAAATTGAACAACAATCCAACATATTGTTCAATCCAACCGCTGAAAGCCCGAAAAAACTTCTCAAAACTATTTTTTAAAAAGATGTTCCAATTTTTATTAATAATTGATGTGTTTCCGACAAAAGCACTTGGAGGTGCTTATTGTAAGCAGTTTTTGTTTCTTTTAGGGTGCGTTTGTTGCACCGGACTAACTTCAGGGACTAAGTTGGACTGGCTTAACATGGACTAAGCAGTATAAGAATAATGAAGCGTTTGATGCAGTGCCGGACTAAAAAGCGGACTAAAATATTTTTGGAATTTGATATTTTTTATACCAACCTTTTATCTCTCTCACCATTTATCACACCTGTTTTTTGTAGAATGTCGAGCACAGAACAAAAAAGTCCAACTCAAACCCAAAATTAAATAAAACACTGAACGTTGAAAAACCATAGTTGTGAGCTTGTCTCTCCATTAAAATCCAATTCTAAATATTCAAAATCAAAACATCTCTCTAATAAAACCAATTTTAAATGGGAATTGTTATTGGTACTCCAAAAATCTCATTCTACACTCAAAACTTTCTATATTTGGAAAGAAAAATACACTTGTGAGGAGTTCCATTGACCTGCACCTTTCTCTTTGAAATTTGCAGATTTTGTTGTTTTTTTTATCCAAAAAAAAAGCCAAAGATATAAACCATTTCAATTTCGTCAAAATATATTTCAACTACGACATATTTCATCTGGAACTGGAAATAACACACACTCATATATATAAACCCCAAAAACAAAAGAATTGCAAATGAGAGTCAGAGAGGGAATTTCAACTTCTTCCTTTTCTCTCTGGTTTAGTATTAACGAAAGCTCGACACACATCCATAGCGAATTTAGCAAAGAAACAATTTTGCAATCCAAAATTGACCAAACCACTCTCAAATTTAAGCTAAACAATCATCATATCATCATAACTATAAAAAAATAACCATTACCCACTAAAAATAAATCAAAACAATTTTTGGATCCTCATCAGCTCACCCCCCGTCATAGCCTTTTTGGGCTTCCAAAGACCCAGAACCGACCGACCCAGATGACGTAAACGAAAGGTAATCGTCAGAGATGAAGCAGTTGACGAGTTCGGCGTCGGAGATGAAGTCGTGCTCGAAGCCTTTGCCATTGAAATCAAGGTCGAGGAGGTGGATCGAGCAGGATGATGCGATGTGCCGTCGCAATCCAGGTTGAGGAGGTGAATCAAGCAGACCAAAGCGAAGTTCTTGGCTAATCCAGTGGTTTTTGGGGGGACTCGTGAAGAACGGTTAGCGATGTCTCTAGTGAAAGCGAGTCCTAGTTAATCTCATTAACACTAGTTCCGCAAGGAAACAAACACTGGACTAGACTAATTTTTAATCTAGTCTAGTCCAATGAGTGCTAAGATGGGCAAACAAACGCCCCCTTATAACCTACCAAACATTTTAACTTATTTTTAATCAAATGTTACTTGAAACGCTTAATCATTATAAAAACGTTCCAAACAAGCGCAAACATTTTTACATATTACAATTACAATGTGAGTTGTAGAATTTACCTCACAAATGACATTATGAATTAAAAAAAAAAAAGAAAAAAGAATTTGAAGGAAGCTTAAGCAATTGGTCTCGTGTACGACTGTGATGCAATCAAACGCGGCGTATTGATATTTCACGGAATATTTCTGGCGAATGAAGTCGAAGCGTATCAAGGGCGAAACCGTCAACCGACGAAATATCTCAGGGTGAAGATAGGGACTGCGCTAGCATTCACATTGGCTTACAGATAAGGCCTGTGGGCCCACTCGAAGCCACAATCTCACACTATTAAACGACGTGTCGTAGTTCGCTGCCGTCGATCACTCGCGGTCGTAGGTTAGCGGTGTTCTTTAGGTTATCGTGTACGCAACGGTGCATGAACGCTGATGCACCTTCATGTGGAAGAGAAAAGGCCAACAGATAGATTTATCAATTTATAGAGAGAGAAAGAATTTATAGAGAGAGAGTTTTAGAGAGAGAGAGAGAAAGAGAGCTTCTCTTAAGACCACACCTATCTCTTCCTCTTTCGGCCGACCATATCATACTAAGAATAGGGTCTCTCTCTTCGTCTCCGAAGAAAGACCCTCTCTCTCTCTTCTCTTTCTCTCTCTATAAATTCCGTTTTTAATATTTCAATTCGAAAGTTTATCCAGATAACGGGGTTTTAGGTGAGCTTTTCTTTTCAATCTGTTTACCCTTTTGGATTCACTGCTTCTGTGCGTGAAAAGTTAGGGTTTTTGTACTTCTGCCTAGGTTTATCTGGAATCTGGGTTTTCTGGGGTCTTCCCCTTTTAATCGATTGTTCTTATCTGTTGTGAGTGAAATCTGCTTCTTATGTTCGAGTTTCGGATTTGTTAATGTTTTTATGTTGTTGTTGTAACATGGGTATCTGATGTTTTTGTGTGTTTTGAGGTTATATGGCCTTGTTTGAATCTGGGGATCCGTTCTTTTGGTGGTTACTATGTTTCTGAACTTTTTTGTACTGTTGTAATTCACGAAGTTTGTAGATTTTAATGTTATATGAATGTAATTGTTGTTGGGTTTTGATGTTTGAGCTTTACATGCTTGGTTTGGAGACTAAAATGGATGAAAGGCTTGAACTTTATGTTTCGTTGATAGCGAAAATGGAGTGAAAAGGATTTCTCAATTTTGTAGTTATAGTTACTTTTGAGTAAGTCGATACATATGTTTTATTCTAATGGGAGAGAGGAGATTTCTGTACCTTGAGTAGTAATCTTACTGGTGTGAATATTGCTGCGTAAATCTCCGTAGTTTGATGCGCGTAGCACAAATTCTGTTATTAGTGAAATCTGTATGTTGAGTTTGTGTCTCTATGGATGTCTTGAATTGTGAACTAAATCTTTGTTTGGTCGTTGCTGAATGCGGAATAGGTTGGAATCATGGCGAGGAATCTGGTTCAGTCTACTTATATTCCAAGTGTGGCAACCGGGAGAAGGCTTGGCTACTCTAAAGGGTCTGGGAATGCCAGAAGGACAGTCATGTTCTGTACTTTACGAGCACCTGCATTGAGAATGAGCAGTTACACAGGACTCCGGAGTGTTAATGCTTTAGATGTTAGCGTAAAACCCAGGCATGACTTATTTTCTACGGTGAAATTCGCAAACACTAAACGTCGTGAACGAGCAAGCAGATGTGTGCCTAAAGCCATGTTTGAGCGCTTCACAGAAAAAGCAATTAAAGTAATTATGCTTGCACAAGAGGAAGCAAGGCGACTAGGTCACAATTTTGTTGGTACTGAGCAGATACTTTTGGGTCTTATTGGTGAAGGGACCGGTATTGCTGCCAAGGTTCTCAAATCCATGGGAATCAATCTTAAAGATGCACGAGTTGAAGTGGAAAAGATAATTGGAAGGGGTAGTGGATTTGTTGCTGTTGAAATTCCATTCACTCCTCGTGCAAAGCGAGTTTTGGAGCTGTCACTGGAGGAAGCTCGCCAACTTGGTACCTTCTATTCTCTTCCTCCTGTTCACCAAATGCCTCAAAAACATTGATATAAAGTTAAACTAATAAGAAGCATCCTTTTTCTCCTTGAAGGGCATCCTGCCTTTATTTACTTGGTTTTCCTAGTAATTGCGATGTGTAAACCTTCATTTAATTTAGGTGGAACAAAATTTGTATAGGCTGTTTGGCATCAAACGTAATCCTTGTGGAGTGAATCCATATTTCAATTGAAGTGTAGGGATCATACATGAATTGAAGGCAGAATATGATCTCAATGCAAGTTGATAACTCTTTTTTCTTTTTTTGTTTCTCTGCTGTACATCCAATTTTGTGTTATACAGTTCATAAATGATGGATTTCAGGTCATAACTATATTGGCTCCGAGCATTTGCTTCTGGGATTGCTTCGGGAGGGTGAGGGTGTAGCAGCTCGTGTTCTTGAGAATTTAGGTGCTGATCCTAGTAACATTCGCACACAGGCAAGAATAGCATCCTTGTTTAGTGATTTTTTTTTTGAAGAAATTCATTATCAGAACTGAAAGTAACCATAAAAACTTTCTTGGTGCGGACAGGTTATTCGTATGGTTGGTGAGAGCACAGAAGCTGTTGGTGCTGGTGTTGGAGGAGGGACCAGTGGTAATAAAATGCCGACTCTAGAAGAATACGGGACCAATTTGACTAAGCTAGCGGAGGAGGTATTGAACTCGTTTATTCTTTTTTTCCTTTGTCATGTCGTAGAATGTGCGCTGCTTTAGATGTTTTGTTTTTGTATCAAGGTTTGTTTTTAAGATACTTTTTCTTCAATTCACAGGGTAAGTTGGATCCTGTTGTTGGAAGACAACCTCAAATTGAACGTGTCGTCCAAATTTTGGGTAGGAGGACCAAGAATAATCCCTGCCTTATTGGAGAACCTGGTGTTGGGAAGACTGCAATTGCAGAAGGTCTTGCTCAACGGATTGCAACTGGTGATGTTCCAGAAACAATAGAGGGAAAGAAGGTGGGTGAGAGTTTAGTTATAATTCTGAATAGGTTAAAACTTATTTGGAACCGTTCCTTCTATTTCAGTATTTCAAGTTATATCTTGAAAAGCAATGTAATAATACGTTTGACCTTTTCTCCTTCTTAAAATTGTCTAGGTTATAACTCTGGATATGGGTCTTCTTGTTGCTGGTACAAAGTACCGTGGAGAGTTTGAGGAAAGATTAAAGAAGCTAATGGAGGAAATCAAACAAAGTGATGAGATTATTTTGTTTATTGATGAGGTGCACACTTTAATTGGAGCAGGAGCAGCTGAAGGGGCAATTGATGCCGCAAATATATTAAAACCAGCTCTTGCAAGAGGTGAACTGCAGGTAATAATCGTAATATTAAAAAAGTGATGTACGGATAAAAAGTATTCAAACCATTTTTTGTTTTTTTTACCTGAACAAATATCGTGTATGTATATTAAACACATATGTATTTGTTAACTGGAGGATGCACTTATAGATTTTATTGTCTGGGGAGTTGAGCTTTTCATTTGTTTTGTGCTCTTTGAATTCTGACGATTCAGGAATGATATATTTGCTACATTATATTAGCTTGCTGCTGTTTACATTTGAATCCGAATAGTAAGTTTCATCTCTATTGGTACAGTGTATTGGAGCCACTACTCTTGATGAATACAGAAAGCACATTGAGAAAGATCCAGCATTGGAAAGGCGATTCCAACCAGTCAAAGTTCCTGAACCAACCGTGGATGAAACCATTCAAATTTTGAGAGGGCTTAGAGAGCGTTACGAGATTCACCACAAGCTCCGCTACACTGATGAAGCCCTGGTATCTGCTGCTCAGCTATCATACCAGTACATCAGGTAGGCATCCATAATTCTATGTGTAATGTTGCTAATGCTGGATACTGTTGATGCTTATTGAAACTAATTAAATGTTGATAGTGTTTTGATGTGTACCAATGTCTTTTGTTATTGTTTGCGTTCCCTCCGCATAACCAATCCGTAAAATTAGTTGGTCTCCACTTTTCTGTTTGTTTCTGATGGTGCTAGCTACCTATCTCTTTCCCCATGCATGTGTACTTGAATAGTTCTGTTCTGATTGATAATTGTGTATACTTCAGTGATCGCTTTCTGCCTGATAAGGCAATTGACTTGATTGATGAAGCTGGTTCTCGAGTTCGCCTTCGTCATGCACAGGTATGAGTATGACCATTTCTAAGTTTTGATAGCCACCATCTTCTTAAGCTCAGGGATTTTGTATTGATGGGGACATGCTAAATGTTTTTTACAGCTACCTGAAGAAGCTAGAGAGCTTGAGAAAGAGCTGAGGGCAATCACTAAAGAGAAGAACGAGGCTGTTAGAAGCCAAGACTTTGAAAAGGTACAGAACTCTGTTTCTGAATGCACTTCTGTTGTAAAATTGATTTCAGAGTTAATGGGGTTTCTGATGGTAGATTAAGACTGTCAAATATCATCGTCTGTTAGGCCTGTGGCTTAAAAAAACTTGCATAAGTTGAGCTGACAACATGCATTTTGGACAGGCTGGGGAGTTACGTGACAAAGAAATGGACCTAAAGGCACAGATCACAGCTGTTGTTGATAAAGGCAAGGAGATGAGCAAGGCAGAGAGTGAGGCAGGAGATGTAGGTCCTCTCGTGACCGAAGTGGATATTCAACATATTGTGTCCTCCTGGACTGGAATTCCAGTTGAGAAAGTGTCCACCGATGAATCAGACCGCCTCCTCAAGATGGAAGAGACCCTCCATAAGCGAGTGATTGGTCAGGATGAAGCAGTCAAGGCTATTAGTCGTGCTATTCGCCGAGCCCGTGTCGGACTGAAGAATCCTAATCGTCCTATTGCCAGTTTCATCTTTTCTGGTCCAACTGGTGTTGGGAAATCTGAGCTTGCAAAAGCTTTGGCTGCTTACTACTTTGGTTCTGAAGAAGCCATGATTCGGCTTGATATGAGTGAGTTTATGGAGAGGCACACTGTTTCCAAGCTCATTGGTTCTCCCCCGGGTTATGTTGGTTACACCGAGGGAGGTCAGCTGACTGAAGCCGTTCGACGCCGTCCTTACACTGTGGTGCTTTTTGATGAAATTGAGAAGGCACATCCCGATGTCTTCAACATGATGCTTCAAATACTCGAGGATGGAAGATTAACCGACAGCAAGGGCAGAACCGTGGATTTCAAGAATACACTTCTGATAATGACATCTAACGTCGGAAGCAGTGTTATTGAGAAGGGAGGCCGACGCATAGGATTTGACCTTGATTATGATGAGAAGGATAGCAGTTACAATAGAATTAAGAGCTTGGTGACAGAGGAACTAAAACAATACTTCAGACCCGAGTTCTTGAACAGGTTGGACGAAATGATTGTTTTCCGTCAACTCACCAAGCTGGAGGTAAAGGATATAGCAGATATAATGCTCAAGGAGGTATTCGAAAGGTTGAAGAAGAAGGAGATAGAGCTTCAAGTGACGGAGAGGTTCAGAGACAGAGTGGTTGACGAAGGATACAACCCGAGCTACGGAGCCAGGCCTCTAAGAAGAGCGATCATGAGACTGTTGGAGGACAGCATGGCTGAGAAGATGCTTGCAAGGGAGATCAAAGAAGGCGACTCAGTCATTGTGGACGTCGATTCTGATGGCAACGTGACCGTGCTAAACGGCAGCAGCGGTTCTCCTGAGTCCTTGCCAGAGCCGATTCCCGTTTGAAGAGTTAACGTAGGCGCATTTCGTTGATCTGTTGGCAATATGTCTGCATCTTTTTTTCATTTGCACTTTGGCCATTGAACGTAGTATGTTTTAATGTCGAAAGGACTAGTCGGTAGCGGCAATCGAAAGCTGTTTGTTTAATGGTTCTTCGCTTGAATGTTCAAGGCTGTACCAGTTCAATACAGAAAAATAGCAATTCCATACTTCAGTTTCTCAAATAGTAGAATTAGACTTCTCTTTTTACACCTCGTGTGGTGGTTCAGTGTTGGTATTTATAATAAAAATTTCAACTGTTAAACTTCTATGCCTCTGAGAAGTTGTGTGCTGCCATGTGACATGAAGTTTGATCAAGCGTTAATCAGTTAGTAACATCTCTAGCGTTTTGGCCCACTTCACTCTCTGATATTTCTCATAGTTTGAACTGATATTTGTCAAGTTATTATTGAAAGAGTCTCTGACAAAGTAGTTAAATAGACGAACACAACATTGTCGATAAACAATGAAATGTCTACCAAAATAATGGCTAATTTGAGTGAGTTTTTACAAGAATGATTACTGGTACGAAATATTCAGGTCACCAACTGTTAGTGTTTGAGTGCTCCTGCAACATGAATTACTAACGTGGAAAAGAAACGATTTTGAGTTAAAAAAGGGTAGTTGCTGCTGATATTCATCTATGTACACTTGAAAAACTGTGCTTGCTCGCAGACGCGGGTTAGGCCAGTGCGCCTTCCCTTTACATCTCTGTTCGAATCCCTTCACCCGTAGATTAGAGTACATTATAATATCGCTTTGTCAGAAACACAGTGCATGGCACTGCCAATATATATCCCTAACTTGTCTGACAATCTACAATCTTCTTGATTACCAGGCAAACTCTACAATCTGTATATTTATATCTACAAGAATGGCCAGCCACATTTCTGCAACCATAAGTCCTTGACCTCCAAAAGCACCTTATAAAAAGGAGGCCTGGGAGATCCCTAATC
Organism: Pyrus communis; assembly: GCF_963583255.1. Taxonomy (NCBI): domain Eukaryota; kingdom Viridiplantae; phylum Streptophyta; class Magnoliopsida; order Rosales; family Rosaceae; genus Pyrus; species Pyrus communis. The sequence goes on from NC_084814.1 coordinate 19,647,742, forward strand.
TTCCACATCTGAATGAGACCTCTGTTTAGGGATGATGCTTCCGCCTCGGCTAATTTTTAGCGCTGTCAAGGCCTTTTGTATCTCCATTGTCATTGCACTATCGACACTACCTGACGATAGCTTCTTGTGTGATTTCTGCAGATGAAGCTTAAGCGAGCTGCTACTCAGACCTGCATTTACCCCGCAGATGGGGCAAACTTTCATCGTAGGCTTCCGCTGTTGCCACTCCATGGAAACTCTCCCATGAAGTTTCTTATCCAGATCCACTAGGATCTTTGCAAAACCATCATTGGGTTGCGCCCGACGATGAACTTGTTTTAGAGAATTCCACGCCTCTAATAGAGTGCAATTCCTGCACCATAGAAAGATTACTTAGCTAAACATTTCTCAAAGTAATATTGTTGGAATCACAATTTACACCAATAAAAGCAATACGGGTATTGAAGATCTGTTGATGCCCCATGTGTACGAGGAGTGTACTATATGTTCTACGATGTGTATAACAGATTTTACTTACTTTCTCAGCATTAGGTATGCAAGCACTAGGGTGGCACTTCTACTTTTCCCCTCGAAGCAATGGACAAGAACCTTCCCTCTTTCTTGTTCAACATGATCAGTAAAACTGATAGCTTCATCAAAGATGGTGCTGATATTTGTATCGTCATTGTCGCATATCTGTTCAAAGGAGGTGTGCACTCTATTCAGGACAATGCAGGTGCCAAACATTTTATGAAAGCAATAAAATACATGCAGAGTTGGGGGATTAAATTTTTAATACATTAAAAACAGAAACTTCACCAAATTAAATGGTGAGCATGGATTCTGGGAGAGAAGATGTCATTAGACAACGTTCACATATGCTTATTTGGATGTGTAAACACTGATGAGAAAGAACCCTTACAGCAAAATTCTTGTACTCGAATAGATCAGGAAACTGAGAATCTGCTTGTCCAATTTCATTGGAGCACAAACACAATACATGAGTAATTCCTAAGCGTTGCAGCGTGAATACAGATCGTGCAGCCAAGGCTCCACCGATGAACATGCAACTTGTGACTCGAGATGGCCTCTCTGTATTTGCAGCCTCCGATATCAATGCAATCCTCTCAAGAATGTGCTCAAGTCTGACCTGTTAGTTATAGAGAAATGTTTACAAGAAAGAGAGAGAAAGGAATAAAAAAACAGAAAAGGAAAGAAGGGACAAATATACCTTCAATTCATAAGCATCAACAACACCATTGTTGTCACTGCCCTCGAAAAACCCAGAATTAAAATTGTTCTCTTGACATAGTTTGATAGCATCACTCTTTAGCATTTCATTCCACTGTTCCAGTTCTTTGTTTGATTCAGCATCAACCTGAGCATTGTAATATATCGAAGTTTAAGAGAAACTATGTATCAAGAAACGGCTTTCTGTTTCCTCATCTGCGGTATCATATAAGAAAATTTTTAGTTTGCTTTAAGTATGTCCAACCTTGGCGTATTTATGAAAGTCCCGAAGCTTTGCTGTCAAACGCAGACTACTGAGGGGCTCCGCACTTCCTTTAGAGAACCTCCCATGCCAACTATCCCTTGACATGGGAGAGCTGCAGTCATAGCCTTCTTTATTTCCAGAAGACGAAGACCTTAAAGCAGTTCTCTGTGACTCAGAATCACTAAAATCAGGATTGTTCTCATTGACAAGTCGTTCCTTACTTGGTGCAGAAGCACAATGAACACTTCCAGCAGCATGAGAGGGAGACTCAGGAACTGCCAAATCCTCTTTGTCGGACTCCCCTGAGGATATTCTATCTATAATATTGAAGAATATTCGTAACAAGTTCTCCAGTCTTTGATGAAGTGTGAGTAAGAATATATGGAATCCCTGCAGATCCCTAAGAGCAGCTCGGAATCCACTACGAAATTTTTTAACAACTGAAGCCATCTCATACGCTGGTATATCAGATGCATCAGTTTCTTGTATGGTAGAACGTCCTAACTTCCCTAATGTTATTTCATGCAACACATTAGAGGAGTACTCAGAACTGTTCAGTAGTAACTCAACCAACCTGGGATAAATTTCCTGATCATTTGCGCGCTTTCCAGCAGGAGGTCGACGAGGAACCCCAGAGTCAATAGCCACAACTGGAAAATCAGAAAACACCGAATGATCTGATAGTTCACTCTGTATAGATCTTGGTGACTCTATAATATCTGAAAGATCAGAGGTCTGTGTTACTGTTACGGCATTATGAGTACCCAATTTGCTATCTACTGAAGTTGCCCTTCTATCCTTATGAAGACCTCTGATTACTCTTGGTTTGTATCGCTTGATTGCACAATCGAAGGCTTCCTCCAATCTATCCATATTTCCCAAAGCCATTTTGTCAGCCAACAATAGATTTGCGGAATTTCCACGCCATCTGAGCTTATTACAAGGAAGCCTATCCTCATTTCTGATGACAAGATCCAACATCAAGATCCTACCAAGAGCAGCCGCTGTTTTTTCTACAGTTTCCCTCGATTCAAATACAGTTGGGCTTTCAAGTAAAGGAGATCCCTGAATATAGCTGCAAAAATTAAAGCTTTGGCCTTCAGAACACCATATAAAAGGACCAGTTATCTACTAGGAAGCGTTTTCTAGTGGTCCAGATCATGGAACATGATGCTTCCTCATTTAGTTTCTGTTAAAAGCATACAAGGAGTGGGGCAGAGATCAGGTTCTAGAAAACCTAGGGGAACAATTTAACTGCATGCAAAATGACCCGAGCAATCAAAACAAGTTTTTGCCACGACTCTAACTAGTTATGTGCATGCTCGATGGTGAACGAAGCACAAACATTTCATAATGCAGAATTAACTCCTTAACTACGTTAGAAATAGAGACACTAAGATTATAGTTAGACCTTATGAGCAAAAGGCACCGGCTAAGTTCAAGAGCTTCCAAAAGTTCTGAGCACGTCATTTCCCCACATTCATCTCCTTCTAAACTTGCTGCATCTCTTGCTTTCTCTGCAGCTTCCTTCATCTGCAGCCACTCCAAGCTACAATTATGAATGACTCTGGCCTGCAATATCCAACAGACAAAGCATATATGTATTATGGTAGATATGATATTATCGCAGGAGAGAGTTGAGTGACAATGTACTACCTGAGGAGTTCGAACTCCAAGCCACTTTGCAAATTCATATCCAAGGCGTTCAGATTGTGTGGCCATTCTTGATGATGAAATCTTTATAACAGCTGCCGCTTCCTTAGTAGAAGCATCATCATTCCCTGGCTGGTTGAATAGGCCAAAGAAGACAACGCCCCCTGAATTTACGGTTACCTATATGCACACAACTGAAGAGATTACGGGGAAGCAAATAAGAATATAAATAATGACGTACGTGTTTATTCAGTGATTCAATCCAGTAAACATAACAAGAATTCCATACAATGTAGTTAATTTAGATTGCACACCTCAAGAGCTTTATTCATTTCATCCTCAGAATTGTCATTGCTACTACTAAGCTCAGTGTGATGAAGCGAAGAGAGCCTATCCCAGGAAAAATAACACGAGTCAATGTCCAATGCAGCAGCCCTACCAAGTCTTTCCCAGAGATTGACTTCCGTGGTTTGCTCACAGGGAAGAGAACCTTCCCAATCATCAACAAAGTCTCCTACACTGAATGACCACCGTGATGACTACTACCGAACATTGTGACCACATTTCAACGTAAGATAACACAAAAACTGAAACAGACCTCGAAGGCATACTGTCGAACCTCGGAAGGTGGTGGGGGAAGCCAGAGGAGTGATATTTGGCACTCCGTTTACGAAGCAGTTCCATCCATTGCGTGATTCTATATGCCTGCCCTGCGGCAATGTCACCCAACATATACAAGGCCTGCATTCCCAATGCACCCCCAAACATCCATGATTAAATTTCATTTTTGTTTCTCAAAAGTTCAACCACTACCTTTCTATGCAAAATCGTACTACAACACAAGCATTCCAATAAAAATGCGGCATATTATACAAGTTACTAACCCGGGAAGTGACGGTGAGAGGCAAAGGGGCCTCAGGCTCGTCAGAACCGGGGTCCAATTCCTTGTCCTGTAATTCCAGCATATAAACTACAAAATATGAAATCGGAAACCCCCAAGTTTACTCATTTCTTCCAAAAAAAAAAAAAAAAAAAAATGCAAAATTTACACAATGCAGAGAAACCCCGGATTCCAAAACATCAGATAAACGCGAATGGCATTCAAATTAGGCGCAATCTGAGATTTTAACGATCTGGGTTTTAATAAAAGGGAAGGAAAGATAAAGGGAAGGGAGGAAAAACACCTGGAGCTGCAGAGGGTTGGTGAGTGCAGGCTCCTGGCTTTGCTCCTTGGCCATAATGTTTATTTTTGGGATGTTGGGGATTTTCTTTAGAAAATTAAAAGAACGGGAGGAGGACAGAGAGACTTGAAGCAGTTGGAGAGAGAGCTGCAGAGGAGGATAAAGCATAATTTAAGAAATAAAAAAAGGAGTTGGCTTTTTTAAGAAAGAGAATGCGGGATCGTTGGAAGTTGGCGCCTTTTCAGTTTGTTTTGCTGTTCTGAAAACTATGCGTTGTTGTTATACGGTAGAGAGAGAGAGAGCGAGAAAGAGAGAGAGAGAGAGAGAGAGAGAGAGAGAGGTCAAATTGTGAAAGAAAGGGTGGGGAAATTATGTGATCTATTATATTTTTGATCTTTTTTTACTTGACTCTCATTTAGTATAAGAATTGTCTTTAACAAAATTTATGTTGTGATTTTCACTCTCGTAATCTTCTTTATCACTTGTCGCTTTGTTGTTTTATACTAATTTTTATTTGATTTATTCAATTTTACAGGTAAAGGCAAGGAGAAAGGAATTGTAAATAATCACTTACCCAAAGTTTCCATCTAACCCTTGATATTGGCTCAAGTCAAGGCCAAAAAAGATTTTTTGACAAAAAATTTGCAATCCAAACGGTCAATATTAAAGGGCAACCTTGGCTCCTCACTTTGCGAGGGTCGGGGGAAACGTTTATTATATACAACCTTATTTTTGTTTTGTAAAAATATTATTTTCACAACTCGAACTCCTGATCTTTTAGCCATAAAGAAACAAACTTTCCGTTGCATCAAGGCTCGTCCTCCCAAACAGTCAATAGTACAATTACAAAATCCACCAAACAAACACACAAAATCTCCCGTCTTTTCTTTTTACATTTTTGTTTTTTTAGAACCTTTCTTCTTGCAATTGAAAGATCTCTTCAAACTCGAACACCATGGACCAAACAATTGTATCAGAAAATTTCAGGCAGAGGCCTGCCTTCCAGAAATGACTTAAATAGCCTCAGTGATCTCTCAGGCTGTGAGAATGGAGCTTCATGAGAGGCACCTCTGATGGTGGCAAATGACAGAATGTTTCCATAAACTTGAGTCCACCCACCAACCTGGACGGAAGAAGAAGAAATCGCATAAAACCCGATTTTCCTTACTCATTTTTCATTACAAATAAATTCCTAGAATATATATACCTGCTTTCCCTCGAACCAAACTCGATAAGGGACAGTGGTGTTCAATTCTAACTCCCTTGCCAATCTAGAGACCAATCTTCGGCTTCCCGTTAATGGAATTACAGAATCCTGATCTCCACTGAATTTAGAAAATTTATGAGTTTGTTTTATAGCAGCAAGAAGTATCCATATAGCAGGTGAAACTGAAATTTAGTTACCTGTACACCAAGACTTGGATGCCTTGCTTCACAAGCGATCCAACTAATGAGATTGTAGGTACTTCCAGGTTGAGCATTTGGTACTCCAAAATGCTATAGGATCAATATATGCAGCAAAAGTTTGAAATTTTTATTAGTAGCTGCTTAAATTGTATTTGTACAGAATTACTACATCAGCTTTTTCTTTAATCTCAACTAAAAAGAATTTAATTACCTGCTGCAAACATCCCATCTGCGCACGCCAACAAGCCGCGCATGGAGAGCCTTTTGCACATCTTTCCGGTTCAAATAATTCACAGTTTTGTCTTCAACACACACATCTATCCTCTCAGTCATTTGCTGCAGCCACATAATGTGAAGACTTAAATGTGTAATGAGAAAAAAAAATTCAGAAAAATGGAAATGATCTCCGTGCACTCCTTTTTTCTGTCTACGCTCTCCTATTTATTTATGTTCTTTGAATATCGCTTGATTTATTAGGAATGTGCAGGCGGAGAAAAAGGGTGTAACAAAACGTTAAGGGGGAGAATTAGGCTTACATTGGGGCTTATGAACTTGGATTGTGAAAGCACAGATGAAATACAGACATCTAGGGTTACATCATACTTGTCCACAAATTGACTTGTTTCCTTGGTCACTTGGCTCATAACCCTTGAGCAAACAGGTGAGACCGAGTGTCTGTAGTACTCGCTCACATAGCGCGAATAGTTACAGACAGAAGTGAACATGTTGTATGTTGAATCGGATATCAGTCCGTGAGACCAAAGGAACTCCGCCTGCGAATTCAAGTCCGTGGCAAATTCTAGAACAGGATTTCCCAGCTGCAAGACCTCATGAAGTTATTGAACTTTCTGAGTGGCAAGTGTTAATTTCAGTAAAAGTACTTTCTACTCACAGCAATTCCTTTTAGATTGAACTTCTCCTTTCTGTTGATTTCAAAAATGAGCTTCGCAAGTTGAGGGATGTAGTGACCTGGAATTAATAATAAGCAACCAAAAAAAAAAAAAAAACAATAAGAAAAAGAAAATACAAAAGGATGAAGCAGAAATGCCAAAATGCTCTTTCAAAACGACTCTCGGAAACGGATAAATTTTTAGAGTACCTGCGTAACTCTCTCCTGCTAGAAATAAATCCATGTGCCTGTATTGGGGGAACTTGTTGAACCAGCGTTGCAAGAATACAAGATTGTCCGTGGCTTGAGAAGTCAAATGCAGAAACAACATTCACAAATACCGTAAGTTCGAAATTATGAATTAGGAACAAAGAAACATAAGAAAGGGAAAAGGTGAAAAGAGCTTGTTAATACTAGAGTTTCGAGCTCTTGGGGGCAAAATCTCGGGTTAACTGTTGTATATCTCTTATCACGAGATTTGATATATTCTGATTATGCGGTAGAATCTCTTATTCGGGGGAGTCGAAAGCAAAAGTAACAGTGATGAAGATCCTCATTGTGGGGATATTTTCGGGCTCCTCACATTGTAACCGGTCATCGTAGATATCAGTTTTCATTAGATACTATTTGACATTTGTGTTTAATTTTAAATTCGAAATAATTTTTAACCGCACACTATACGATGAACGTATATGATGCAAGGATCCTTAGGATCCCCACAATTTGAATCCGAATGGGATTCAAATCCGATATTTCAGCCAAGAATTACGGTTGAACATGTCACTTCTTGAAAAGCCAAAGCAACTTCAATGCAGTCCACTTGGAAAACCATAAGTTTCAAAAGGAGAAAAGTAGAAAGCAAGAAAGAAGCAAAAAGGATGAACAGAACATGAATAATGTACCTGTTGCCTCATCATCCACTGCCATATAGGAGGAGTTGGATTTAGAATAAGAGAATCCCACTCCAACTGGTGTCTCCAAATACAGCATATTTGCCTCTGCATTATATCAAATGCCAAAATTATGAATCTACTAATTTCCAAATCATGCAGCTACTTACATATGCTCATCTTTTTTTATATACAAGCGATATTGAGGAAGGGAGAATCGAACACGGAAACTAAAACCGGTGAATACCTCTATTCCAGCTGTACTCATTTCTAACCAAGACCTCACCATCTGGTCTAAAAGGTCCATTCTCAGAGAATGCTCCTACTCCAAGAGAAGAACAACCAGGTCCTACATGAAAACAAAAATAACACATCAATGAAGGAACCACATTGCAAATGTTGTTAGGCCAGTTGGTCAGAGCAGTGCGTCCGCTCTTTTCATTCAAGTTCGAATCCCACCCATAAATTAGAAAAAAAATGAAGGAACCACGTTGTCCAAAGTTTAATTTACATTGAAGCAAGTAATAAAGGGGAGTAATTAGGTTACTGACCTCCGTTCAACCAGAGGACCAAAGGCTTTGAAGCTGGATTGATTTCTGCTTCAGCAAAGTAGTAAAAGAGAGCTTTATGGTTGTGATCGTCCACAGTAATGTAACCAGATAACTGTTGCAATCCGACATGGGGCTGTCCAGGAAGGCTGGTTAGCTTGTGATCAGGATGGTGGTGAGATGAGGACTCAACAACCTCCATGGAAGAGTAGGTCTGAAGTACAAGTGCCGCAGCCATTGCCATGGCCTTCCATGTATGAGAAGAAAACATGGTTACCGAAGTGGGGAGAGAGAGAGAGAGAGAGAGAGAGAGAGAGAGAGAGAGGAGTTGAATGTTGCTCGGTGGAGGCCTGGGGTTGAGAGTGGGGGGACCATATAGATGGAGAGAAACTTACCTAAACCATTGTAGACTTTGTAGTTGTACTTTAAAGTCAAAAAAAGTATCGTCAAAGTTTTGATTTTGTCTCGATAATGTCCATGTGATTGACCTACAATAATGCTAGTATAACGGTATCTCAAATCAAAATGCATTTTAATTTTTTTATGCAGTAATGTGTGATTGATTTGAAATACAGTTACAGTGACCTCTGTAAGAAAATGCTTTTCATAGAAATGTCATATCTTGTTTATTATTTTGTCCGACAAAACGTTATTCTAAATTACTCTATGTCATATCTTGTTTATTATTTTGTCCGACAAAACGTTATTCTAAATTACTCTAATTTAAAGAGTATGATCGAAACTCAAATGTAAGAGGACTGACATGCTGTCCCGGCCAACTGTCGTGCCATAATGCCATACCTTGTTTTATATTATGATTACACTCCTAGCTTTTTGATTGCAGGCCTGAAAATGGTGATGAAAGAGATGTGTGAGAGACGCAATGACTGGAGTGTAGGGAGTGAGTCTGGTCTGTGCCTGTTTGGTCTTTTGAAAACCGAAGTTTTGTTGTTTCTGTAACAGTTTTGAGCATGATCCATGGAAAGTGGCTTTACAGTGGACTATACTTTCCATCAAAGAAAAATGCAGGTCAGGTCTACAAAGACACCATCAGAGCTTCACAAACAACAAGTAATTTTGCTTCTAAATTCTAATGGGACCTGCCTCCTCCTGTAAAACTCAATTGTTGAAAGAAGACGACACACATTGCAGTGCGTGCCATTTCTAAACAAATGATTCTGCAGGTCATCCAATGACCACTGAGCCCTCAAGTCACGGATTTGAAAGGTGGTACTAGTTAAATGAAAGTGTAACTTTGTTTGACAAAAAAATGATTAATTTATACACTTTTTTTGTTAATTGTTTACGCACCTTTTTTTATTTATGGTTATCGGAGGGAGTAAATGCGAAGTCTACATTTTGGTGAAAAGTGTTGGAGTTTAAAAGTATTTGTTGGTCAAAAACTAAGTCTATGGTGCAAGTTAGTTAGAATGAGGGTCTAAAATGAGATAGGAGTGATGATTGGAGATTGTGAAGTACTAAAGAGTGAATGCTTATGTTATCATGGATCTATCTTTCAAAAGGATAGAGAATTAGATGAAGATCTCAACCATAGAATATAAGTTTGATGGATGAAGTGAAATAATACATTGGGTGTGTCGTGCCACTATTGTATGCCACTAAAATTTAAGGAAAAATATGCATAGGATGACAATAAGGCCAATAACAACTCTTTATGACACAAAATGTTGGGCAGTCAAGTATCAACACGTGCAAAAAATGAGTGTAGCGGAGGATGAGAATGCGTTGTTGGATTTGTGGGCACACAAGAAAGGATATGATTAAGAAAGAAGATATTCGAGGTAAAGTGGGAGTGGCTGCAATCGAAAATAATGAAAGAAAATTGGTTAAGGTGATTTGAACATGTGAACCGAAGACCTATAGATGTTTCTGTTATAAAATCCAATTATGAGATAGAGGCTTAGAAGAAAAGGGGTAGAGGAAGACCTAGGAAAACTTTGAAAACGACTTTACGTAAAGAATCAACAAGTAAAGCAAGTAGAATCAACAAGTAATATTAAACATGACCGAAATAATTAAAATTTCAATTTCAATTACTGAAAAAAATGCCTTTCGGTATTTAGTTAATATCGCTAGCATTTGATTCATATTTCTTCAATATTTGATTGAAATACTATCAGTATTTGACTTTGGTTGATTTAACAGTTGAGGTTGTAAATCGATCATTTTAAGCTTCTTATTTGATTTTAAATAAAAAATTAGACGAGATTAGCTCTTTAGTGGAAGTCACATGATGCAAGTGGTCGCCCTCGATTTTGAAGGAGAGGATCAACACTTTAGGGTGACATTCCCTTGTTTTATCAAGATAAAAAAGGTACAACATGAACTCGAATATACAACCAATTGCATTCTCTCTTTCTAATAAAACATCTAGCATCTATAATTTTTTTAAGATCTCTTCCGATAAGGTGAAGACTAAATGAAGTAACTACAACTGAAGAAATAACGGGATGATTGTCCTCAATGTGCATCTTAACCTAGATATGAGGTTTAAGCATAAGATAAAATCTTCATGATGAAGTCACATTCACATACCATACTTTGGTTATGGCGGAAATGATATGGTCCCAATTTTATATATATTCCATGAACATGGCTGGTCTTCTTCATCATTGCTTCAACGCCTTTTCTCTGATTTTTAAGGACATAATTTTGGCATCTAACAAGCGCTCAACATTATTAATTAGCTCCTAGGTTAATGATTCTTTTCAATACAGAAAGAGATTTCAGGTTTGAATTTCCGCTACCTTGTCGAGGAAAATAAAAATAAATTGTCAAAGGTAATTGTATCCTTTCATAAGAATTCATGTTTAAATTTCTTTGATATGTTTTGATTTGTTCCATGGTTCCATTGTTTTAAGCCTGCGTAGAATGGAAAGAGAAATAAAAAAGGGTACTGTTATCTACATATTTATTTTTACTTTTCACACATCTCTTTCAATTTTTGGTTGTCTAATCGAATGAATTGAAGAAGATCAATAACTAAAAATTAATAAGGGTGTTTCGAAGGTAAAAATAGGTGTGTGAATAGCTTATTTAAAAATTAAAAAAAAAGAAAAAAAAGAAAAAAGAGGAATATGAAGAACGGGAAGTGGTTAGATTCTCTCCCGTCCAAATTTTCTCTCCTATCTCATCCCCTCCTCTCCTCTCACACTTTTGTCTTTGTCTCTCTATAAAAAAGTTAACACAAAATACTGATGTGGCTTCACTATAAGAACTGGGTTCAAGCTTTCCTCAGACCCTTCTCATCAAGGGATTCCTTAATTGTAAACGTTTAAATCAAAAGGGATTAAAGGGGAGAGATAATGAGAGATGAGAGAATCTGAATTCGAATCCGTGGCTAGGAGCATCACAGTTGGAAAATGTGTACATTAGAGTTTATTTTTATAAAGTCTTGACTGTCTTGGCATGAAAGCAATGTTTTCACCTTTTTTCTTCATTTGTTTTATTTTTTTATATACAAATATTTCCCCCCTTTTGGTGGAATTTTAATAGTGGAGAAAAGACAATCAACTTTTCTATATTTAAATAGCTTCCAAAAGAAGGATATAATATTTCTTTTGTTTAAAAAAATGGAAATATTATTGAGTTCCTTCTTTTTAGGTAATGTAGTAAGTGCCGGTTGGCTTGAACTTGTAGAGAAGCTGAGCTTAATTTGGACTTTGCTTCTATTTGTTTACCTAGAAGTGTCAAAAGGCCACTCTCTCAAAAATCAGATTTTTCACAGATTTTTTTATCACCTTATATATTTTGCACAACGTTTGATAATGTTAGCACGAGAATTAATGTTAAGCTGTGAGGCGACAGAGAATTCATGGTTCCTACTTTGAAAGAGTCTTCTTAGCATTTTTCTTGTCTACCATATATAACATGATCCTCAATTTAGGGCTGCTGTGAAGCAGCTTTAGCTTTGAGAGGAGTTGCTTATGTTGTTTTGCGTTTGGCGATTGACTTTTCCCCTTCTTTTTAGGATGCTTCTGCTATCTATTGAGAGGAGTTTAGTGTTTCGGACCGCTCAGTGCTAACACAAATTTAACATCGTTCAACTTGTTTTGGGTCTCTGGACCAGTAACTTACCGACCCAAACACAACACTAGTGCTCCAAGCATCTAGGATTACAACTTTGAGGTGTCGCAATGTAAGTGTGCAATTTCTTTTGGCATTTTGTCGATCACTTGGGCTAACGTTGTCTACAAGCCATAATGCGCACATGTCAACTACCGACTCTTGTTGAGTGCCCCTGGCAAGTGCTGTCGAGACCCTGTTACCTAGTCTTGTCTACTCGTCTTGGGCGTGCTACCGAGTAAGCATTTCGTCCAACAGTTGTACCCAAAAGGAACTCGTACTAGCCATTTGAAGAGTCCCCGAAAGATCTTGACAGGCATGTTTCATTGGTCGAAACAATTGCAAATCTCATTCCGTATAAAGACGAGAGGAGAAATGACTCGCTACTGATTCGCAAACCCTCGCAATCGGAAAAAAAATGTGAACTTGATTACATAAAAAAATTGAGTGATATATGTACTACAATCCCAACTCAGTTTAATTATACAGGAACTCCAGTGAGAGAGAGAGAGAGAGAGAGATGCTAGCAGTTTGGACTAACACTTCATGTGAAAAATAGTATAAAAAGAAAAAAGAAATGATATAAGAAACCATCTGAAGGCAGCATCTATCACGAAGAGGTGTCAAAATCTGCTGCAGCAGATTTGTAAGCCGAGACGGGCTGATCGATTTCCTTACGAGATGCTTCCCAAAGTTGCTGTTCTATCCCCAGCTTCCGCAGCTCATATAAACCCCGCTCCGCTGCCACAAGCACTTATACGTTCATTTACAGCAACAACATTCGATAGAAATTACAAATTCCAAACGAAAACAAGACTTCCAATCTATTTCTATTTCTCCGTTTAGTAGGCATCAATTTACCGAATCACCGATTAATAAGAATCTAGGCACTGTTGATATTTCATCATTATGAAGCTTACCATCCACAGCATCGTGGCAAGTTGGCGTCTGCACACTACGGCTTATCCATAACTGAAGCCTATCATCTGCAATATCATCTTCCACGCCGTGTTCTTTAGCTCTTCTCCAAAAGTAAGTCAGCCAAGCCTGTGATGTCAATAGAGTATTCAATGCAAACAAATGTCGACTGACATAATTTAGTATCTTGTTTCTGGTTTTAATACAAATAGTAGATATCATAGCAGAAGGGAAGAATATATGGGCATTTCTTATATTCAAGGGGCCAAACCAACTAACCACTTTGAAAGAAATGTCTTCAATCTCATCGTCACTAAGATCTGCAAGGAAAAAAAACAGAATAGTGATAAGATTACCACTTTTCATCAGTTTAAATCTACCCATAAACTTGATGTGTAAATACTATATAACTGTGATTCTATCACATGACTCGAAGCAGGTAGTTTTGAACTACTTGCTTGGTTTTGAATATCCACCAAAACGCAACGTGTGATCACTTTTCTTTACATTTTAATTTTAGTAAAAAAATGTGCATTTAATTTTGGGTAAGTTACAAGAAAAGTCGTCCCGGAAGATGGGAGGCTTTGGGAAATAGTAATAAAATTATTTTCTGGTATGATTAAGATATGTGTGCTGAGATTCCTTAATTTCGGCATATATATGTGATACAAAGATACATTGTGCAATAGATCAAAATATCTCTCTTACCAAATGCCTCCATGAACTTGGGGGCGCCAGGTGATTTCGAATCTGAAATTCAAAAGAAAAGTAAGGTAAGCATTGTTTTGAGAATCTTTCTGCTCCGGTCCTTAACCTTGGACAACTCTAGGATAGCCAGCATGAAATTGATAGCAAGAATAAAATGTTGCGACGCACAGCATTTGAACCATCAAGCACATGGATGTAACTATCAAAATAGTTTACCAAAACACCATAACCAGGCAAATTCTAGAATAACATGAGACAATAAAGAAAAATACCTAAAATGGACTGCCGAACAGAATTAGGACGTCTATGTTGGGCCAATGCAATTACAACAGCATCCTCAACCTAAAAGAAATGTAGTACAGCAATTAGAAGTTGAAAACTGGATAATAATAAAAATATAAAGTATATTTTTTTTTAAAGAAGAATAAAAAGATTCACAAGTCAAAGAGTAGGAATCGACCTTTAGAGAAGATAATTCCCTCATACCCATTTCCACTGAAAGCATACTCTCAATATTTCCTTCGCTGGTGAGGTCGGTTAAATCCCGAGCCAGCTTACTTCTATCTGGATCATCACCACCTGGTAGACATCATACAGTATAAAAGTTTAATTGAGTGCATCAAATGAAAAACCAAATTAGATAAAGAGATAACATAATCGTTTTCTTTGATATAAGGAACAACTAAACTAACTTTTGCGCCAAGGTTCCTCCTTTGCCTTTTGTCCAGCAGAAATGACAACTTCAAATGGAAGAGGAGCTAACGACGACCAATGCTCATGCTTTGACACTGCTATATCTGCACATATGCCTTAAGCACAAAAGAAAAAAATAAAGCAAAATCTAACTAATTATAAATCTGCAACTTGATTCATTCAAATCCATATTCACATATACACATATATAAACACACTTCACCATACACTTTCTTGATGTTATGACTAAAATGAATACACAATGTTGAAATTGACCAAAATCTCCAAATCAAGTGAAACATTCCTCAGCAAGCTGAGATGTCAAATTTAGGCATGCAATTTATATCCTCATTCAAGGAGAAGATGGTAGAAAATAGAATACAATACCATGTTGCACCGCTAAACCCCAGTAACGAGCAAGCCAACATCTCTTCAAAACAACTTCCTCCTAAAAGATACATACAAAAATAAACTTAAAAGAGTATGAACAGCTAAAAATAAATCTCACACGAGTATCAGTAGACAAACCATCTCTTCCTGTGTTAAAATCATTCTTTGCGTCTTTGTACGAAGACTCTTTGCTTCAGATTCTGCTTCTCGGAGCTGTTCGGCTGCCGCTGCTGCCCCATCTTTTAAATTCTGATTATAACAACATAAAAAACTCAAGAAGCTATCACATAAATCAGAAACACTTGATTAAGATCTAAAGAATATACCTCAATTTCTGATCGAAGAGTTGCAATTTCCTCCTCTTTCCCATCCTTGTTTTGCTTGGCAGCGAGAAGAGCAGCCTGAACAATCAATAAGTTTTAGTTTAAAGACAGCCACTGACTATGTCATTTTAACAGAACAAGTTTCAACTTATACTAGTAGTATCCTTATTAAATGCTATATCTATGCCACATCTAATTTACCCTCCCAACTTACCTCTCTTGAACGCAAAGCTGCTTCCTTCCTGCAGATGAATCATTTAAATAATCACAACCAGGATATCAAATAAAGGCAGAACAGACGCAAAACAGCTCAACGTTACCTGCTCAACAATTTGGCTTCCATGCTTACACCTTCCCCCAGATTAGCAACCTGTGAATGAATTGACCATAAAAATGGCTGAATCAGCACCGCTACCTTCTTTGTAGTAAACTTACGCTAATATTGTTAAAACTATAAAGGAACATATAACATGATAAAAAGAAACATAACGGCAACATCTCCTGATTTACAAGCCATACAGTTAAATCAATATGAATAATAGGTTTGACCTGTTTCTCAAGCTCCTTAGCTCTGGCCTCTGCTTGCGCATGTTTTTTTTCAGCAAGGCGAAGCTGTAATGCATGTTTAGGCATAAATTTACAAATCGAATATAACCGAGTCATGCTCCATGCGTGCATGGTTATGAATGTATGTCTGTATTAGAATGTAAAGTATTTGCATATACTTGTGTGTACTAAAATGTAGAAGAGCACACCTTCTGAAGTATAATCTCGTTATCTTCTTGTAGCATATCAAGCTGCAATTACAGCACATGTTAGTTTCAAGACTACTGCTGAAAAAATGACAGTTACAGCTCCACAAATAACAATCTTAAAAGTGGAGCAATAATGCGTATCCTTCAGGTAAAGGTTATCTGCGCCCGTTAAGGGATGAAAATGACATACTTCATCACGAAGTGCAGAAGCTTCACGCTCATCTCCTGGGGCCTTTGCTTTGAACTGTCCAATATCTGGTGTAAACCTGTCCCTGTAACAAATTAAATATATCAGCTACACATACTTCCTAAATTTCGATAATATCAACTAGCTACTATAATGCAAGTGAGAAATAGATACGAACTTGCCTTTTATCTCTATTCCTATTAGAAGGAGGATCAATTGGAGGTATGGTTACTGGAGTTCTAAGCGATGGTTTGCTCGGTGGTGGCACTACTGCCGCCGAACGAACTGACATAGAGGGCCTCCCCGTTGATGAGGAGCGAACCGATGTTGTATGCTCTACAAAGTTCCGACCTAACTAATTAAAATACCAGAATCCAATCAGCCATAAGATCACCACATTCAAATCCTCTTACAAGTTTACCAATCGAACGTTAACTAAAAGTCAAATAATTAAATTAACACTAATTAAGAACAAGCCAATGGTAAGAACTCTAGCAGAAAAAATAATTAAAGTTTAATTAGACTCGAATTTAAATAAATCTCTATGAAACTAAGCTCCAACTCAATCTAAACACAACGAAGTAAGCAAAATTCAGGTCTTAAAAAGATATCAACGAAATTAAACAAAAAAATTAATTAAAAAAATCCAATTCCACATGATTCAAAATTTCAAATCACGTAATTATCAGCGTAGATTTTGAATTACCGCAGGCGAGGGAGATCTATTAGGCCGAGCCACCGCAATCGCCGGAAGAGGCTTTGCGCCGTTAGTAAAACCATTTCCGGAGAAAGAAGACGGTGCATGAGGCGGCTGAGCGAATCGGAAACCGAGATCATCGTCGTCGTCGTCGTCGTCGTCGTCATCGCCGGTGGACTGAGAAGCCATGACCTGAGCTAGCCGTTGAGCGGCGGCTTTAGCAGCGAAGTTTTGATTTCGCTTGATGGTGGAGATTCCGGTGGCCGACGGATTGAGCCGGGACTGAGGGTGCGCTGGCGACATCGCCGGAGAAGAGCCTGTGCTGCTCGAGCCTCCGCTCCACTGCCGCGAGTACACCGGACTCGCTTGTCTCCTCCGATCCATCTATATGTGTGTGTATAAATATGTATGTATTGCTGTGAAATGAAAGCTGATATTTTCCCGAGAAAATTTTCTCGGGAAAATCGAAGGAAAATCGGGAGGTGGACTGAGAGAGACTAGAGAATTAGGGGAAGGTGTTTTTCCCCTTGAGTTCGGGGGTTAGAGACAAGTCGTGTGGGGTTGAAACTTGCAATGCGCATGCTGAGCAAACAAACGGTGGCGTTTTGGCTTTTGATTGACGTTGATGCACGTTTCGCGGGAGAGGATGAGTGGAAGCGGGCGGTGACGTGTCAAATGAGAAGGCGTGGGCCCGATGCTTTTGATGGCAGCCGATGCCAGATGTTTCGGGTATTGATGCATTTCGTCGGCAGTTTCGGACACGTAGACTTTTTGCTGCGGGAACGAGTGAATCCGGATTCTCTTTGTAAGGATTTCAAAAATTCGTGAAGGATATTCATTCATCGTAAATTGTATAGTTATTTTTTATTATATTATTTATGTTCAATTTTAAATAATAAAATTTAAAATAATTTTTGACCGTACGATATGATAATAGGTATGAATTCTCGAATTCTCACAAAGAGAATCCGAAAAGGATTCTTATTCGAACGAACTAACATTGGGACGAGACGAGGTCTATGAAACGTTAACGTTTTGTGAGGAGAAAGCTTTGGACAATGAGTTGTTAAGACTAATTAATAAAAAAATTATTCATCTCTAACTATTCTTAATCATGTCAACTCCCTAATGTGATCATACTTGTTTAATGATTAAACGTGTTTGTTTTCTCAATGCCAAGCGATTGAGTAAAAGTTACTTAGAGATCAATGGGAGTAAGATGTCATGTACATAAATAGTAAGATGTCATGGCATTATAAACAAATAATATGTCGTTTGTTTTTTTAAGTGACAGTATGTTAATGGTTAGAAATGTTAAGATAATATACGCGCAAATGTAAATCTCTCTCGTCGAAGTTGCTTGTGTTTCACTATAACATGAGAAGGTGGGTACCAATTGAGCTCCACTAGATGCATGTTTAGGTGTATGAAAATAACTGTGAACCGTTAATTAAAAAATATTACAATATTAGTTTTACTTGAATTGTATTTAATACAATACATCACTGCGTGTTAAACTTGACGAATTAAGCTCGATTAGCTACATATCTTGGTGTATAAAAGCAATCATGAAACTGTTGATTGGAAAATCTTTGCAATATTAACTTTGCTTTTATCAATGAACCACAAAAATCCATGATTTTATTTAGGCACATTATTATAGCATTTTAAACCAATAACGCGAGAAAATTAAAACACAAGACATCATTGTATTCACTTATAATGTCACGTTGACGTGCCCAGAAGTGTTAAATCCTTTTTCAAACTTTGACACTGCCGGAATTATGATAAGCTCTATTTGTTCACATACATTAACAAGGAGAAATAGCATGCATTTTTGCAGTAACAATGTTGTAGACAAAAACTATGCAACTTCACCAAACCAAATCAAAGTCATCCAAATCCAGAACTAGCAAACCAACCTCACCAAATCAAATAAGAAAAAGTCGCAGCTCATAACCAATAAGCTTAACATAATTAAACTCAATTAATTTGAATAAATTAAGCAGCTGATTTCTTTTCAATGAGCTTCTCTATCAAATCAGCTGCTTCTTGGACCGTGCTTATGTTCTGAGAGCTCTCCTCTTCAACACTAATGTCAAACTCTTCCTCCAAATTCATCACTATCTCCACCTGTATCCAAATTACTTCTTCGTCAACCTAATCGATAGCAAATAATCCGAGATAGTTTTGAAATGGTATAAATAAAGTATCAATATGTTGGCGACATTCTCAAGACTTGACATAGTAATAGCGCTATTTGAGAACATTGCTGCATTATATATGCACATAAAACTAAAATTTGATAAATTGGATAAGAAAATTAGACATACGGTGTCAAGAGAGTCGGCACCAAGTAATGCAAACTTGGAGTCAGGGGAAACCTCTGACTCCGGAGGCAAAGCCAATTGTTTCCTCACAATCTCCACTACCTTTTGCACTGTCTCCGTTTTGGCCTGTTCATTTATGTGGTTTCAATATAACTTGTTAATCTCAAATTTACAAGTCATCTGTCTTGTAACCGATTATAAACAGAGAAATAGACACAAGCCAATATACAAATAATAATAACTATGAATCTTTCGAGAGACACAATTAATTTTTGAGTTCGAAAAACTTACGACGCAACAAATTTGGAGACGAGAGATCCTCAAAGAAGAGAAGCCACTCTTGGCCCATCCATTAGAAACCAACTTTAAACTTGAACTTGTTTTTGTTACCTGCATTATTTTCACCTTCAACACATTTTATTGGTCTAAAAAACCGTCAATTGGGCAAATATTCAAGAAATTCAAAAAATAACGACTCCTAGTGGTTAACCTATAACTAAGGTATGTGAACGCCTTTCACAGATAAGTAGATAGACTCGTGTGAGATGCACATGCAGAGAGTACACCTATCTTCAGTATCACCATTGGACGCAAGATTTTCTCCAAAACATACCCCAAAATTTCAAGAGATAACCCAATCGAACAACAAGAGAAATGTGACTTGAGCACACAAAATTTGGTATAGTAGTACTAAAAAACCAAATGAGACTAAAATTAATGAAGACTTAATGACACGTGTTCCCGTTATCGTGGCATCTTGAGCAGTCCTAACATAGAAGTGGCATAGGACGTTGCAATGAACGTGTTCTATGAAGGTCTCTCTCAAAATTAACTGCAATAAAAGTGAATCTAAGGTAAATGTTAGTACCTGGCAGGTCTTGATTGGCTGGTTTTGAAAGGTTTGGAACCTGCAGAGAGAAGTTGCTGAAGCAGAAGCCATTGGAGCTCACAAAAACGAAGCACAGAAACTTGGTTACTTGAAATAGAGATATGGTGAAAGTCAGCTAAATTATCCTATTGGAACAGAGCCCTATCTACTACTTACGTGGTAGATACTCGGACAGCATGGTGGGTCCCCAAAAGCTAGGTACAAGTTGCCACATGGGACAAATTAACAACTAGGCATCCAGCACACGAGACATGTTGTGTACAGAGATTAATGATAACGGTATGTCACACGTCATATGTAATTGAAGAGATATTTAAAAATTAAAAAAATTTCTTTCAAATTATATGATGAAATATGACGCATCTCGCAAAGATAAAATATGACGTGTATCGTCGTGTTCTGTGACTGAAACGATGCTTGTGAAATGAAAAATTACATGTCGAATCACACAAAATGGGTTTACAATGAAAAATAAAATTAACTTTACAGTAATTTGAATACAGTTCGTCTTCAATTTTGTTTAAATCGCTATTATTTAATCCTTTTAGTTTAATAACTATTGAAGCTTAAAGGACAACGACTTCTTACGTCGACTAAATTAGAACATAAGAGGACATGTGTGATTAAGATGAGTTTTTGAAAAGTACATTAAAATCCTGTGATTTCGAATGGCAACGATTATTAATTTAGATGCATGACAATTGACTTACAGAAATTGAAGTGAAACGTTGTTTGAACTACAAGAACTGACTACATTCATAGGCCATTGTATCAGAGAGATTTATATGAATCAAAAACGATAAAATGATGATGCCTCAAATTTATCACATGTCACAATATTTTATCGCATGTTTTAAGCTTCTCACATAACGTAACATTACTGATGTTGATAAATTTATCTACTAAACTACAAAAATGATTCGCTTAACATGAGTAAATCACTAGTGTGATATTTCGTGCTAATAATATATCATAATACTGACTGCGTAGAGAACTACGATTGCAGTTGCCAGTTCCATAAAAATTGTTATCTCGAAACTGGAAGATAATTATTACTTATTAAGGTATGGGCAGAAGATTCTTTAATATTTCTAGGTCTGAATATTCTTTTTAGCATGTGGTAGAAAGGAAACTAGTTACACGTGGTTGCTCATCGAACAAAAATGATAATGTTATTGATACATTTATTTTTATTTTTGCAGATTCTTATTAATTTTGGCCATTGTTCTTTTTTGGAGTATCTCCAAAGAAGATGTTAAAAGATAAATGTCAAATGTTAATTTGATGGTTGACGTAGCAATGTCAGATTTATTTATTTTTTTTTCTAACTGATATGTATTTTTTGTTTTAAATAATATTTGTAAGACCTATTTTATAAAAAAAATCAATTAAAATAAAGTTTCAGATCTATAATTAGTGCATTAATGGGACATACACAATAAAATAATTAAAAATGATTTAACATCACTTTTTCTCATATGTTAAATTTGACATATGAAAACTCATATATATTACTACATAAAATTGGCATATCTGTTAAAACTTGCTCGTACCCTCAAATTTAATTACATAACATTTCACTTAAAATTGAACTTCTTTAAAAATGATCTTAATTTATTCCAAATATTTGAGTGCGACAAGGCTTTGAAATTTTGGATGATGATTGGTCCCTTCCACAAATGGCCACTCCGCCCGGCCAAGATAATATAAAATTGCGCGCCACGCGCACATTTTTCGACGTGTATTTCCACCAACATTTTAACGCAGTCTCTCCAATTTCCTCTCCTTTCTCAGACAGCTCAAAAAATGGCAGATCCACTCAGCAACTCTCGTCGCCACTCTCTCGTCCCAAGCTTCTTGTACTCTTCATCTTCTTCAATAACGACGAGTACTGATGCACTGCGGCCGTCGGTTTCATCGTCGTTGGTGGGGGCAGCGTTATTGTCGAAAAGAGTGGTGGTTCCGGCGCCTAAAGAGAAGGTGGAGATGTACTCGGCGGGGTTTTACGCCGCGTGTGGCGTAGGAGGGATGTTGAGCACCGGACTCACCCACTTGGCTGTCACCCCGATCGATCTCGTCAAGTGTAATATGCAGGTGATCAGCTTCTTCGCTATTTTTTTTTCCCTTTTGGTTTCTGAAAATATGAGCAAGCGTCGAATTTTGTAGTGTTCATTTACGGATTCTAGGTGTTATTCAACACGAACACGGTTTTGGAATTCATGATTCTTGTAACCGATGTGGTTGTTGTTTAACAAGTTTGGAAGCAAATAGTAAGCCAAAGTATTTTGTTCATGCGTCACGTAACTTGCGACTTCACAGTTGGTTACTGATTATGATTTACGAATAAACAAAGTTTTTTGTGACTTCACAGTTGGTTACTGATTATGATTCACGAATAAACAAAGTTTTGAAACGCATTCAAATATAAACGTTACTTTGCAAATAGAAATGCTATTCAGACTCTCTCACATTCATCCCAATAATTAAGTAGTTAATGTTACTTTTAACATCACTTAGCATGACCAATTATACATTTACACATCAAGTGCCCCATTATATCTTTGCAAATAGAAACGCTATTCAGACTCTCTCAACAAGTGCAAGCACTCGCACTTAACCTTGCTTTTTAAGGAGTCTGTTCTTAAGACAAAAACTACAAGCGTCAACAAGTCCCACTCAAATTTGTTTTATAGAGTCCGAATAGCGATCCTCAAACGGACATTGTGGCATCACTTATGTTGATTCTAAGCTTGCTGAAGTTACCACGCCTCTAAACCCTAAAACCCTTCTTCAGATTGACCCAATCAAGTACAAGAGCATCACATCCGGATTCGGAGTTCTGCTTAAGGAGCAGGGCATTAGGGGTTTGTTCAAAGGTTGGGCACCAACCTGGGCTGGTTACAGTGTTCAGGGAGCCGGCAAGTTCGGGCTCTACGAGTTCTTCAAGAAGTACTACAGCGACGTTGCTGGCCCTGAGTATGCAGCCAAGTACAAAACATTGATCTACCTTGCAGGTTCTGCATCAGCTGAAGTCATTGCCGATGTCGCCCTCTGTCCTATGGAAGCCGTCAAAGTTCGCGTCCAAACTCAGCCCGGTTTTGCCAGAGGCTTGACTGATGGCCTTCCGAAGTTCATCAAATCCGAAGGCGCTCTTGGGTACGTATGAATCGAAAACTGAAACACAATGTTGTGTGTTGAAAAGCTTTGGTATGATGAGGCTAAGGAGCAGTGGCGGATCCAGGATTTTAAACTCGGGGGGTCCCAATAATAAAGCCATCGCTTCCTAATTGTGAAAAGTTGATTTTAAAGAGATAGCAATGAAGACAAAATGCCGCATCTTTAGATATACTATACTCCAACCAATCATATTCTTCAAACCACGAAACAACAAATCGTCGCTTTTTCTTTGCATGCAAAGTGTATGGGAACTCATACTTTGTAGGCCTACAAGGTCCCATTTGCAAATATGCTCTGCGGACCTCATCTTGAATATTAGAAGGATAGTCCTTCATTCGAATTCTTTTTCCCGGGTCTCTCTCAAGATTATTAAAATCAATGTCACACTCAATTTGTCTTGAGCTCGAACTACCCGAACAAGTAGATGGTGCTATTGGCTTTGGCTTGAAAAATCTTTCCATATTTCTTATTTCTAAACTACACATTTAACCAAAAACACAAAACATATACCAATCAACCAATAAACAAAAATTCCTTATTTCTTATTTCTAAACTACACATTTAACAAAAAATACAAACATATACCAATTACCCAATAAACAAAATTTCCATCTAAATTCTAATGATCAAATGAGTATAAACATAAAACATATCAACAATCATATCAATAATAGACTAAAAATCTTCATCAATATCTAATATAATTTAATTGAGATTAGATTAGAATACCAAAAAACTTACTTGAATTGTGAACCAAATAGTGGTGACCTAGAGATTTGGGGAGGTATGATATTAGAGTAATAAAATTATAATATGGGATTGGGTGTGGGATTTAGAATTTTAGGGTTTTGAAATCTGAGGAGTTGGGGATTGGAAATTGGATGAATATGTTAAAGCTGGGCATTGGGGGAAGCAGAAAAGAAATTTGGGTGAATATGTTATTGGGCATTGGGGGAAGCAGAACAGCGGGAAACGGGGGAAGGGTGGGACAGTGGGGAATGATGTGGGTTAGGGGAGGGATTTAAAATAATGG
This sequence comes from Pyrus communis, assembly GCF_963583255.1. NCBI lineage: Eukaryota > Viridiplantae > Streptophyta > Magnoliopsida > Rosales > Rosaceae > Pyrus > Pyrus communis. The sequence continues at coordinate 19,671,970 of NC_084814.1, forward strand.
GCAAACACTTTGGGTGGGATTTAAAAAATAATTTAAAACAATTGGCCAAAACTCTGTTGTTTTGGGCCAATTATTTTCTTTCTTCTCCGGTCATCTTCTCCGACAAGAAGATGTCGTACCTGCAACCTGCACTGCACGAGGGGTCCCCAGAAAATTTCTAGTAGCGATTTAGGGTCGTCGAAGGGTCCTGGGACCTCCCAGGTCCCTCTGTGGATCCGCCACTGCTAAGGAGTTTCGTTATGTTGTAGGTTGTACAAGGGGATGGTTCCGCTCTGGGGACGTCAAGTTCCTTGTAAGTTGAAACCTTTCAGTCAACTTTTATTCTGCTTCCTAACTTCCTTCCCATGCATTTACTCATAAGGGCGTAAACATGGTCCTGGTTTCTACAGATACTATGATGAAATTCGCGTCTTTCGAGACGATTATCGAGCTCATGTACAAGCATGCCATCCCAACACCTAAAGAGCAATGCAGCAAACCCTTGCAGCTGGGTGTGAGCTTTGCTAGCGGGTACATTGCTGGTGTGTTCTGTGCTGTTGTCTCGCACCCAGCTGACAACTTGGTCTCCTTCCTCAACAATGCCAAGGGAGCAACCGTTGGCGAAGTGAGTGTTCATATATCTCCGGCTTCCTCTGCGTTTACCAACACGTATTTAATAATTAGTTGTTTATTTTAATTGTGATTGATGTCTTGCAGGCTCTGAAGAAACTGGGACTTTTAGGTCTTTTCACCCGAGGCCTTCCTCTGCGAATCGTCATGATCGGAACCCTCACCGGAGGCCAATGGGTTATCTATGATGCTTTCAAAGTTTTTGTAGGGCTGTAAGTTTCTGCTCCCTTCATTGTCTTTCGTTTTGTTCTTCCAAGGATGCTCTGTTTTTGGCCGTTGAAATGTGACGTGGTGCGTTCAATTGCTTTTCTCAGGCCGACTACTGGTGGTCCAGCTCCTGCTGCTGCCGCCATCAAGGTTGCCAACGCTTGAATCCATACCGGATAGCTGACAACCCCAAATCTTTTTGGCTCTGAGAATTTGCATAAACTATTTCTTTCAAAGTGATGATTTGATTCAGTTTCGGTCATTGATCCTGTATGTATACTTGTTCGCTACGTTGTACTGCTCGATTTGATGCCAAGAGAAATTTCTGGGGTCAATTTCCCCATCAATGAACATGTAACATAGAATTAAAAAGTTCCACTAAATTGAGGTAACATTCAAGTCTTCAATGACGCTATTTAATCGTCTACTGTCGAATGAATGAACTGCCAAGAGCTCGTATGAGAGTTGGTTTAACCGCCCTAACCTAGTCGTGTAGTTTAGATGAGGGAACAAAGGGACAAAAAACGACTCCCATATCTTACTATTAAGATTTCGAAAATTTGTTCTCACAAGCAAGTCATGTTTGAGCATTATCAGGATTTAGACCAAGAGGATATATGGTATCGAACACAACTCTTGCGAAAATATGCCGAACTTCCGGCAGGGCTCCCTGAGCTAATGACTCATAATCAATCTTGCTGCCCTGCTTCGGGATGAATCCCCTCTCTGCGCCTGACGTTACGCAGCTAAAAATCCGGCAGACCCTCAAAGATAATCCCCACGGGATAAGTACCTGTGATTTGAGATCAAATCAAATAAGCAAGCCCTTTTGCAGTTTATCAATAAATGAGACGAAGAATTACTAGATCAGCATGCAACTTCATCGGGAAAAGAAATAAAAGGAAGTGCTAACCAGATCCGAATATGGTGCTTGTGGGTACGCTGCCATTGCCTGAGAGACAATTTGCTCATCAGTCATATTATTGAGGGCACGCTTAAGAGATGTTGTGAGATTCACAACTTCATCTCGCAATGCTCGATGGTTCAAATTCTGATTTTCTAATAACTCGTGAAAGCTAACATCATGTACTTTAGTGACTCTCTTGGCTATGCTTACTGCTTCTAACATATCTCCACCATTGTGAATTGCAAGGCTAAGTGCAGCAACCACCAACGGATCCCGAGGTTGTTCGGATAGTGCATTGTGGAATGCTAAGATCGCAACCCTGGAAGTGTAAACCTGTGATGAGTCTTGGTCCAAAGTGTAATGAGCTTGAAAGAATATCCTAAAACCTCTACTATACAAGAGAACATGCAATTTTATCTTTCCAATTTCCTGCTATTAATGGCATAAGTAAACGAGCATTCATTTATTTCGAAAGGATCTTACCATAAGCTACTGTGGCATGGCTTGTCAGGCGAAAGAAGTTTGTCCAAGTTAGAAAAAAGGGACTGCATGTGGCAAGCCAAAGAATTTACAAGTCTTTCGCTTTTAAGGCAAAGCCTCTTAATATGTGAACTTATGAATAAGCATATAACAAGTAAGTGCATAGTTATGTAATGATGATTACCAAAAGCAGGTTGGTCCTTTTGTCACGTCTTCGAAAACCATGGCGAACAAAATATGCTGCCTACAAGATGAAACTGTATTAGAACTAATTCTATGGTGTGGAAAAGTAGAAAATTTATTCATTTATGAGACCCATACCTGGATAGGAAGAAGCAGTTCTAGAAGTCCAAATTTCCATAACAACCTTAAAGAAGCTTCGGCAGAACCATACGCTAGCATGTAGTTCATTTCCATGAGGAGTCTTCCCTAAAGCATAAAGTTATGAGAAAGTAATTCAGGAATTCCAGAATATTAAGTGGAAAAAAAACAATGATAAGGTCAAAGAGCTATTGAAATACCTTATCAAGCCTAAGAATTGAATAAGATAAACTTTTAACAGAATGAGCCGTGTCCTTGGAAATACGAAATCGTAAACGGGCAGCAATTCTTATTGCACGTAGAATGCGAGCTGCACAAAATGCAGAATCTGATTTTATTATCTTCATAAACATGATAAAGTGTTTGCCAATTGAGCACAGGTAACCTTGTATTCTGCACACATAAACTCACCACAATCCTCTTGAAAAGAAGTACTTGCAGGTATCACGGTTTGGACCTATGCCCAAAGAAGATGATGTGAGGACAATGTATTTGCCATCTAGGGTAAAGTAATTTAAGAAATCACAACTGCTAAGAGTACAAGCACACTTTAGCTTTTCTAATATCTTCAATGCCTCCCATGTAGTCGTACACTATCCTTGCATAAGGATCAAACATCAACCTGCAAAAGACAAAAAGGAAGACTATAAGAAATAAAAAGAAGGAAGAGTTTTAATTGCCAACTTTCAAGTAAAAAGGGTTTTATAAGCAACCCGTTAATTGTAAAGTCACGCTGTGAACAATTCATCCAACGCATATAATCATTGTCGTCACAGTGATTTGGTTTCCTGAAATCACGACTTAAGTTTCTGCCAGACTTACGTGCAGAGATGCTAAAACTTGAGACCTGATATGAGCGCAAACATTAACATGACATTAGAACAGTGTGCATATATGTGTGTGCCTGTGTGCAAATGTACAAGGAACTTCATGGTATTTGAGTTCGAAATGATAGCACTCCCAATGCATTAGGCTAATAGTTCATTATTAGTTGAAAAATAGCTTAGAATTACTCCATAAAACAAACCTCAATAACTGTATCACCAATGTGGACATGACATATGGGAAACCGCTTGCCAACTATTTCACACCAAGAAAATGTTCTTGTCACCTGAAAATACAGCAGATACAACAAGCTGGAAACAACTTATAATATCAACAACCAGATAACATTAAAGTAAAAAATTCAGAGCGAAACCTCCTTCAGTTCAGCAGAAGTTATTATGTCAAAGTCCTTTGGCGTACGGTTTAATATAAGATCCCTTACACAACCTCCTACAAGATACACATCATATCCTACAAGAGAAGACAAGCTAACACGGTTATTTACACAATTAAGAATAAAGCAACAACCATTTTAATAATACAAACCAAATTCAACCATAAATTCAAACTTGATCACCATCTAAACGCTACATTAACACGCACCCTTTCGCTTTAGCCCATTGAGAACCTTTCGAGTAGGCTTGTCGATCATTGAAGTAGTAATCCCAAGCTCTGTGGAATTCAACTTCTTCCATGCCGGCGCCTTAGCATCTTCTACACCCCCAAAAAATCCGAAAGTAAAAGTTAAAAAAAAAAAACCATTCAAATGATCCATAATACAAAACCCAAATTACAGGCAAGAAAATTAAACCAAAAGGTCGAAACTTGCTTCTTCCATTGGCAGAATTACTGCTTTTATTGTCCTTAAACAGACCCTCCGGCTCATCAAGCGCCTCCATGGCCGCGACCAAGTTCACTTGCACCTGCAATTGATTGAAACGAGTGGCTCATAAAGCAACTCACACACACATGTACATACACACACACACACACACACACACACACATATATATATATATATATATATTATATTTGACATATGCAGGGATGAAATTACCTTGCTGATGCAGTGAAACGGAGGAGCACGGAGGCAGAAATGGGGTCGGCAGGCGATTCCGAGGCTCGAAATCACCATTATCGGAGTTGATTCATTCACCGAGTCGGGTTTTGGGAATTTGGATTGCAGAGCTTAAACCCAATTGTTAGGGTTTTAGAAAACAGGGGCAGAAGTGAGAGCAGAGTGGCTCCTCTGACTGGAAATGTTTTAGCCACACGTGAACTGTGATGATCTAAGTTGGATTAGCTTGGGCTTACATGGGCTTACTACACACGCAAATACCTTATTGGGCTAAATGTGAACTGGTCTAGGGCACATAACGGGTTTGGCCCATGTTCGTATTGGAGCGTGGAGGATATCGAACTTGAAATCTCTTTTAACGTCGAGAAATAATATTGTGAAAAGTAGTTTCTTTCATTTTCTGATTGGTAGGAGTGGGCAAGGTCGATTACAATATAATGTTTTGGTTTGGTTCAATTTAACAAATATTATTAAAAAACCGAACCAAATCAAACTCATTTTTGCCTTTATTTTCCTTACTGGTGCCAAATGCCCCCCAGTTCAGTCCAATTAAAAACGTGCTGGAACTAGATTAGTTCAACACAATACGTATTGGATTGAATTGGTTACTATAAAAACCTAGGTAGCGCCACCTCCACACTTATTTTTACTTTCCACGAACCTCTTGTTAATTTTCATAGTTTGATCTTCTTCAATTCATTATATCTGATGGTTCAAAATTAAGAAAAGTGTGGAGATAAAAAGGAGTGTGTTGATAGTACCATCCAAATCTCGCTCAATTATAATTCTTGTTTTTTTTCCATTTTTTTTAAAGCTTAGTTAGCTTGGACTGGGTTGGTATGCATGTCCAGCCCAAATTAACCAACCCAAATTTGTGGCAACCCTCAACTCAAACGTGGGCCCATTAAGAAAATGGTTGCATTGAGCCTTTCTAAACCCCAATATTGAAAAAAATGTGATTGTTGTTCAATCAGTGGCCAAGTGAACCCATGGCATTACGCCAGTTTTCAACCAATGTTGGGGTGAGAGCATTTCCGATTACAGTACTTTTGGATGAATAGATTCACGCTGCCAGTCATAAAAAAAATTACGCATCGAAATCACCATCTATACGAGCCGACATTTCACTTACAAGTAAGACGATTATACTAGACTGTAGTGCTACTGGTTGCTAAGTGTGAGTTATGTCCTAATCATTTATCTTAGGTTAGTAACATTATCATACTATAAAGTGGATGGTGCTATCCACACCCTTTTTTACTCTTGAGACAACCCTGTTAATATTCATCCTTTAATTTTCTTCCATTCATTTGATATGATAGCTTGAAATTGAGAGAAATGTATAGAAAGTAAAAAAAAATGTGTGGATAGCATCACCATATAAAATAATGAGGTATTCACCAATTTCCCCCTGGGGAGCTTGTAAGGAGCTACTAATTTCCTCTTTAAACTTTAATTTTAGTTGATTACCTCCCTGAACTTTTATAATTGGCAAATTTCTTCCTGATCTATAATTTAAACCGATTACCCTAGAATTTTTATAATTGGCCAATTTCCCTCCTAAACTCTAAAATTCAACAAAAAGTGTATGGAGTGAACTAGTAGAATAGAAGAAGAAGAAAAAAAATGTTGTCCACTACATCAAGGATAAAATTCCTTCTTACAATTATAAAATTAAAGTTCATGGGAGAAATTGACCAATTATAAAAGTTCAGGTGGGTAATCGGTGAAAATCAAAGTTAAGGGAAATTAGTTAATTATAAAAGTTTAGAGGTAATTATAAAATTAAAGTTCAAGAGGAAAATTGGCAGCTTCTTACAAGTTCAGAGAGAAAATCGGCAAATACCTTTAGAATAATTGATGATGAAACTAGCACTAGCCTTCATTGAATATGTACCATTAGATAATTGATCTATCATAATCAAATTGTAGTTTGGTAATTTATAATTGGAGGGGAAGAAAAATTAAGTAAAAAACATGATTGGAACCTGATAGGAAAGAAGAAGAAAAATGAAAAGCCAAATTTGATGGAGGGAAAAGATACGCGTAAATATTGTGAACCTGTGATGGTACACAGAGAGAAGAAGGGCAAGCAACAACCACAAATATAACCATCGATGTTACGTGCTTCCTATTGGGCTGCATGCCTGCATGCATTGCTTTCACTTAATATATGAAGATCTTTAATTCAAGATTTTCGGATCATTTTTTCTTTAATTTGTTGTGGGATAAGTTTGTCAACAGGCCACCGTCCAATGTCTGTTTACGCGTAGCCAACACAGTACACATCTCTCATGCAATTTGAAGTTAATGGTGCCCTCTGAAAGTGATTCACTTCCGTGAAAATTTGATCGAATTTTGTTTGAATTTTGCGGGCAATTTCGCAGAAGAACACTTCTGTTTGATCAACTTGGATTGATTGACGTCGTTTATTTCAAATTTTGTTTTACATCCCGTAGCATAAAATCGAACTGATCCAAGATATGCCACAACTTGTATGATAAATTAATCTGCAGAAATATATACGTCCAAAGCAAATTAATTTGGACTTGACCCTTGACTGACTTTTACTATGATTATGATCTATCTAGATACGGGCATGCACGAAGATTGCGACATGCTTCCCCACCACCCCCCCCCCCTCTCTCTCTCTCTCTCTCTCTCTCTCTCTCTCTCTCTCTCTCTCTCTCTCTCTCTCTCTCTCTCTCTCTCTCTCTCTCTCTCTCTCTCTCTCTCTCTCTCTCTCTCTCTCTCTCTCTCTCTCTCTCTCTCTCTCTCTCTCTCTCTCTCTCTCTCTCTCTGTTTTTTAATTAGGAAAACTAATGAAAATAACTTATAAACTTTGAATGTTAACAAAAAATCAGGTAATAACTTTATTTAATAGTTAGGACAAAACCCACATTATTTTTAAAACTATAGCAAAATAACTCATATTATTTTTGAAACTGAACTAAAATAACTCACACTATTTCTATACACCCCACATTTCTCAAGTCTTATAACACTCATTTTTAATTTTCAAGGACTGAATCTAACCATTTAAATGTTTAGTTTGCCGAAAGATTTCAAATCATCTGAATGTTCAGTTTGCCGAATGATTTCAAAATGATGATTTGAAATCATCTTAGTATAGTTTGCATTGACAGATGTCTACCATCGTTATGTAGGGTAACATCAGTAATGGCTTCATTGCTGGATGTTTAAGAACAGGATCAACTTTACCATACTTATCGTACGATGAGCTCTCTGTGGGAAGAATTTTGTAGCCAATGTAGTTTAAATCAAGCTTTCTTGCAAGTTCCCCAAAGTATGCCTCTGCTCCCCAACTAGTTCCAAGAGGAATCACTTGGATCAACACAGAGCCAGGTCTCATGAACAGAAAATGTGTCATGGTAGCACCGTGAACCCCTATCACGACATCACTTAAATTAAGAACCCAATAAATCTTTACCAACTCGATCCTCGAATCAGGTCCAAGAACTTCAACTTCAAACCCAATTTTCTCAAACATTTCCACCAACAAGTCTTCATTGGTTTTTCTCTTGATCCGTTTCTAGATACGATCACCAGTTTAGGGTTCTCCATTTGTCAAAAATAATTTTTTTCAATCAACATGTTTGTAGTTTCATTGGTTAGGATTTTGTTCAACAATGGAGGGTAAGAGGGTTTTGATAGTTGAGAAGAGAAATAATACGCTAAAAGTGATTTGGGGTGTATTTAGAATTTTTATTTTATTTTTAAAAACCCTAATAAGGTCAAATTTGTCATTGCATAGTGGGGTAAATAAGTCATTTAATATTAAAATTTAATGTGGGGTGCATTTAACATTTTGTGGGGTGTTGATATAAAAAGCCTTTATTTAAACGTGCAAAATGGTTTGAGGAGGTGGCCACTCTCCTTCACCCACGTTGAGCTTTACCTCCCTTTCAGGAGGAAAGGGACAACAAGAAGAAACAAGAAAAGAAAAAAAAAAAGAACCTTAACAAAAAACTTTAGGTACTGTTCATTTTAACGAAAAATCACATTTTTACAGTAAAAAGTCAATCTTGGTACTATTCGTTTTACCCTTTATTTTGTCATTTTCGTTAAAATTCAAAGTTTTCAAGTCATTTTCATTAGTTTTCCTAAAAAGAAGGCAAAACCTGAAGAGAGAACGAACAACCAAAAGAAAAAATAAAGAGAGAGAATTGGCTGACATAATGGCATATTTGTAAATAAAAGAAAGTTTATTTCTAATAGAATTGGCTGACATAAGAGCATTGTTGTTAGGGGCAAAGGTGACAAAAAAAATCATTTCGTTTTGGGCTTTTAGTTCAGCCCATGTGTATTAAATGTTTGTGAGTTTGATATAGATTAGTTTTATCCTTATGATTAAATATGAAGCCCTTTTTGTTAAATAATAGTATATGATGGTTTTTTTATTAAATTAAACTTAACTCAAGCCCTCTTCATTAAAGCTCCCTTTTTAATTTTGGCCTTTTCAACTTCCGATAAGAATTAATAGATGTCAAACATTCTTAAGTGCAGATTTCACTACACGTATGTCATAAAAAAATCTTTCCAACGAAATGTTATTTGTAAATTAAATTTAAAGTCTTTGTGATTAGCCTTCAAATTTGACATCAATGTCAAATTTATTTTGATTAGTTTAGTAGTGGGTCCCTAATTCCACTATCATTTTAGCCTATAAAAATTTTGTTTCAACAAATTTTTAATATATACAACCAATTAAAGCTCTATATTAATAAGAAAATAATATTTGACAATTTGGTTAGACAAACACAAAATTTGATATAAAACTTCAGATTACCACATCAACCATTAATTATAATTTGACTGTTATATTTTGACATTTTCATTGGGGGTAATTAGTAGCGAAGCCAGAAATTTTCAAGTGGATGAGCGGAATTTAAAGAGTGCAATGTTAAAAAAATGGCAATAACCAAATCCTTTTATATAGTAATGTCTTCTTTAATTTACCAATATTAATAATGGGAATGACTTCCTGGAAATTTGAAGGAGGACTATCCGGAATATTTGAAGGATTTAAGCATTGTTTCTTATTGTATTGTTTCAATACATAACTGTATAATGGGAAGAAAAAAAGTCGTAATACTCTTAATCCTAGAGTAAAATATACTATATGACTACTAACTAATTAAACCAACAACTCAATTAATCAATACCAATAATCGTATAAATTATTCCAAAAACAAAAATTCAATCAATATCGATAATTAATTAATCAATAATCAAGAATTCAATTTCTACCCTAAATAACAATTTCATTCATCAATAATCATTCGTAGGATTCATATCTCTAATTAATAATCAATAACTCTATTAGTGTATTGCTCTATGATTCTATATTAATTAAACAAAATCGTATTAATTAATCAATTAGAGTTACCAATATATAAATTTGGAAATTAAAATTTTGGGAGGCACAAAACACACCTATGTGCTTTATGATTGGTTTTCAAAAAGGAGTGGGATTGAATGGTGTGAACGCAAAGGGGGGACCAGTGGTCCCCACTTAGTTTTTGGTTTTTGGTTTTTTTTTTTTTTTTGTATTTACCTAAATGGAACTGTGACATTGTCTAAGAAATATTTTAAAAAATTTCTAATCATTAACCGAAACGGCGTCGTCTAACTTAAGGATTTTCCAAAAAAAAAGTAAAACACCTTGTTGTATAGAAGAAACTTGACAGCAGAGCGAGCACCACCACTTTCAACTGGACTAGAGGGGTGAAACCACCTCTCCTAAGCTTGATTTCCGGTGATGGGAGGGGCGGCCGCCCCTCCTTGCCCATGTGTATCTTCGCTACTAGGGATAATGCTAAGAAGACTAAATTTTTAAACAAAGTTTTGTAAACAAAATGATATGGTTGTTAATAATTGGATGGGTAATGCTAGGGAGACTAAATTTGTAGACAAAATGTTATAAACTAAATGATATGGAAGTTAATGATTGGATTATTACTTAACCGTTGATAAATGTGCTCATTTCTATTGGTGACAAATCATTTAGTTTGTAAATTTTGTCTCCCTAGCATTATCCTAATTGGATTATTACTCAAGTGTTGATTAACATGCTCATTCTTATTGGTGACACATCATTTAGTTTGCAAATCTGGTTTAAAATTTTAGTTTCTCTAACATTATCCTTCCATTGGAGATGGTCTTAACTGTTTCCCAAAGGATTAGCTATGTTATCAATTGAAAATAGTCAATAGATAACAATTATGTAAACTTAATTAGTACATTTGCATCTACAAAACGTGAGAAGTAAACATTTAAGTAGTATGTGTATATATTTCTTCTTTTGATATTAATTTTTAATGATTTTGATGTATAAATAGACTTTTTCATGTATTTAGGGTTGGTTTGGGAATGCTGTGCTTTTAAAAAAATGAAAACTAATGAAAAAGGCTTGAAAACTTTAAGTTTTAACGATAAGGAAAAAATAAAGGGTAAAGTGAATAGTACCATGATTAATTTTGTAGTGTAAAAATGTGGTTTTTCGTTAAAATAAATAGTACCGTGAGCTTTTTGTTAAAGTTCCCTTAAAAAAAAGCAGTTTATTAAAAAAATCAAGTACATCAAATGTGTTTGGTAAAACAAAAAAATTGTTTTTTTTAAAAAAAAAAAACTGTTGTCAATGACAATAAAAAAGTATAGAATGTTATAAAAAAAGGTCAAAGTTTGAGAGATAACCTTTTAATGGTAGGTGCAAGGTAGATGTAAAATGCCACACTAAAATTATGGCACAGGCAGATAACAAATAAAAGGCAGAGGAATAGATGATGTTACTGATATTTTTCTCTAGTTTTCTTTCTTCTTATCTTTTCTGTTACATGAAAACATATGGAGTGCTCTATTTATAGAGCAACTCCAAACTGATGCATTAACTGCATGTTGAAACTTGTAACGCGTCCTCTGACAATACAATTCATTTTCCACTTTCACTTTGCATAGGCATTGAAAACTTCTGCCCATGCTGAAGAATTCTACTAATGAAACTGTGGGCATTCATTGCCCATGAGACTTTTCAACACTCCCCATTGGATGCCCACATATCAACATGAGTTACCTCGTTAAAACCTTGCTTGGAAAAACCCAGTGGGAAAAAACCATAGCGAAGGAAAAAGAGTACAACTTTTCCTGGATCGTTGATATAGTGTCATATAGTGTCAAGTATACTTATGTTGCCTCGTTAAAACCTTGATAGGAAAAACTCAGTGGGAAAAATCCTAATCGAAGGAAAAAGAGTACAAAAAGCATGTATCATGGATGCTCCCCCTGATTTCGCATTCTCCAAATTTAGCTGTTTGGTAAGTCGACGTAATCCGATGCCTTGCACTAACTTCTGAAATGTGCACTTCGGTAGTAATTTGGTGAACAAGTCTGCCAGATTTTCATTTGAACGGATTTGTCTGGCTTCAATAACTTTAGCCTTCTGAAGCTCATGAGCACTGAAAAACTTTGGAGATATGTGTTTAGTCTTATCGCCCTTGATGAATCCTTCCTTCATTTGGGCAACACAGACTGCATTATCTTCATGGATGACAGTTGGATTGTCTGTCTTTGAAGTTAGACCACATGAATTCCGAATATGATGGATCATTAATCTGAACCAAGAATATTTGCGACTTGCTTCATGTAAAGCAAGTATTTCTGAATGATTTGAAGATGTAGCAACTAATATTTGCTTGGTTGAGCGCCAAGAGATTGTTGTATCTCCATTCTTAAACACATATCCAGTTTGTGAGCGGGCTTTATGCGGATCAGAGAGGAAGCCAGCATCTGCATATCCAACAAGGACCTGGTCATCTGTAGAGTTCTTTGAGTAGAAGAAACCCATGTCTGTTGTCCCACGAATGTATCGCAATACATCCTTAATACCATTCCAATGGCGAATTGTTGGAGCAGAGCAATACCTTGCTAACAAGTTAACTGAAAAAGCTATATCTGGTCTAGTACATTGTGCTAAATACAACAAAGCACCTACTGCACTCAGATATGGTACTTCTGGACCAAGGACTAGTTCATCATCTTCTTTTGGATGAAATGGATCTTTCTTAATGTTCAAAGAACGAACGACCATTGGCGTGCTTAGTGGATAAGCCTTGTCCATACCAAATCGCTTCAGAATTTTTTCAATGTAAGCTGATTGGTGGACCAAAAATCCACAAGCACAATGCTCGATCTGTAGGCCGAGACAATATTTTGTTTTCCCAAAGTCTTTCATTTCAAATTCACTTTTCAGATATTCAACTGTTTTATTGAGCTCTTTAGGATTCCCAACTAGATTCATATCATCAACATATATTGCCACTATAGCGAATCCAGAATTGGATTTCTTAATGAACACACAAGGGCAAATAACATTGTTGATATACTCTTCTTTGATCAAATACTCACTGAGACGATTATACCACATTCGTCCAGATTGCTTCAGACCATACAATGATCGCCTTAATTTGATCGAGAGCATACCTCGTGGTTTATTACTTGTTTCAGGCAACTTAAGTCCTTCTGGGACTTTCATATAGATGTCAGTATCTAATTCTCCATATAGATACGTAGTGATGACATCCATAAGTCGCATGTCAAGTCTTTCTGAAACCACTAAACTTATTAAGTAACGGAACGTAATTGCGTCCATTACAGGAGAGTATGTCTCCTCATAATCAATTCCAGGTCTTTGAGAAAAACCTTGTGCAACGAGTCGTGCTTTGTATCTTGCGATCTCATTTTTCTCATTGCGTTTCCTTGTGAATACCCATTTGTAACCCACGGGGTTTATACTAGGCGGGGTCTGGACTACTGGTCCAAAAACATTCCGTTTTTCTAAGGAATTTAATTCTGCCTGGATTGCATCTTTCCACTTAGGCCAATCCTGTCTCTGTTTGCATTCATCAACAGAGCGGGGCTCAATATCATCACTTAAGATGATTTCAGTGGCTACTGCAAATGCAAACATATCATCGATGATTATTCTATTCTGATCCCACAATTCATTTGTACATGCATAATTTATGGAGATTTCTTTGCTTTCATGTACTTCTGTCTCTTCAAGGACAGATGTCTTATCAAGGACATTTTCTTTTTCTGGAAGTCCAGAATTATGAATTGTGGATGTATCATTCATTTTCTCTTCCTGAATGACTTCATTTGGATTCAGTTATGCCCTCGACTTTCTCTTTCGAGGAGCTGAATCTTTTGAACCTTGGGGTCTACCACGCTTCAGGCGTGCACCAGATGAATCATTCGTTGCCACTTTATTTTGTCCAACAGGGACATCAATTCTTGCAGGTGCATTTGCAGCTGGTATATGTGATTTTGTCACTGTTATAGCATCATTAAATGCATCTGGCATTTGATTGGCAATGCTTTGAAGATGAACGATCTTTCTCACTTCATTTTCACATTGAATGCTGCGAGGATCAAAATGAGACAAGGTGGGAACAACCCATGTCAGCTCTTTCTGTTCTTCTGGAACGATCTTTTCTCCCCCTAACGATGGGAAAATTGTCTCATCAAAGTGACAATCAGCCAAACGAGCTGTAAACATATCACATGTCAAGGATTCCAAATATCTAATGATAGATGGTGAATCAAAACCCACGTAAATTCCCAGTCTACGCTGAGGTCCCATTTTAGTGCGTTGCTGCGATGCAATAGGCACATAAACAACACAACCAAAAACTCGTAAATGGGAAATGTTTGGCTGATGTCCAAACACGAGTTGTACTGAAGAGTATTGATGGTTGGCTATATGTCTCAATCGAACCAATGATGCAGCATGTAAGATGGCATGTCCCCATGCAGAGACTGGCAATTTGGTTTTCATAAGCAGAGTGCGAGTTATTAACTGAAGCCGCTTGATCAATGCTTCTGTTAAACCATTTTGAGTATGGACATGAGGAACATGGTGTTCAACATCAATGCCCAATGTCATGCAATAATCATCAAAGGTTTGAGACGTAAATTCACCAGCATTATCAAGTCGGATTGACTTAATGGGATAATCTGGGAACTGTGCTCATAACTTAATTATTTGAGCAAAGAGTCTCGCAAAGGCTACATTCCGAGTAGACAAGAGACAAACATGTGACCATCGGGTAGATGCATCAACCAAAACCATAAAATATCGAAATGGTCCACATGATGGTTGAATAGGCCCACAAATTTCCCCTTGAATTTTTTGCAGAAATGATGGGGATTCAGCATCAACCTTTAGTTGTGATGGTCTAATTACCAATTTCCCTTGAGAACAAGCTTTGCAAGGGTTATCATTTGAGGTAGCAATGTGTCTGCTCACTAATGGATGTCCATTAGAGTTGATAATGATCCTACGCATCATGGTAGATCCTGGATGACCCAGACGGTCATGCCAAAGCATGTAAACCTTTGAATCAATGAACTTCTGGTTCATGACAGTATGTGATTCAATTGTCCTTATGTATGTATAATACAATTCACTCGACATACTACGCAACTTCTCCAATATACGCTTCTGGGTATCATTGGAGGTAATGCATAGATACTCCACATTTTCTACACTTTTTGTTTCAATGTGGTATCCATTTAAACGTATGTCTTTGAAACTCAACAAATTTCGAGTAGATCGAGTAGTATACAATGCATTCTGTATGGACAATATTGTTCCATTTGGTAACATAATCTGGACTTTCCCTGAACCTTGAATTACATCTGAAGGTCCTGATATTGTTGTTACCCCTACTCTTGTAAGTATTAAGCTTGAGAAATACTTTCGATCACGAAGTATTGTATGTGTGGTTGCACTGTCTGCAAGACAAATATCTCCGCCATTTCTCATGTTCTGAGAATAACCACAATTTTTATCCATGCTCTCTGAGTAAGAGAATCAGAGTTAAAAGCAAGTTATAACAAGAAATTTACATGCCACTTTTATTGAATCTGAAAATACTACAAGTTCAGCATAAAAGTACATCAATGTTTTAATTGGACCGGTATACTTCATTTCCCCTTTCCACAATAAAATCTGGAACATCTAGATGAGTTGTGTTCAACTGCCCTGTTAAGTTAAACACTGGATCAGGTATATCCATTGGTCTAGCCTGGTCGAGAAAGTTGGTCTCGACACCCTTCTCCTTAAGGGAGGCTTGATACAGATCCACTAAATGTTTTGGGGTACGACAAGTATGCGCCCAATGCCCATTGCCACCACACCTATGGCAGGCTCCTTCAGATTTTCTAGGAGCATTGTTCATATGAGCTTTGCCTTTGTGGCGATTCATATTTTTGAAGCTCGGGCCTGAATTATGCCTCGGAACCTGGTTGTGAAACTGAACTCCATGGTTCTTGCCTTTCCTATTCCATCGACCTCGCTTGTGGCCACGCCCTCGTTTATGATTATCACCACCAGAGGATGTGGCGTTCACTTCGAGGGAAGCAGCATTCACTTCTGGGAATGGTACAGATCCAGTAGGTCGGGAATGATGATTTTTAATCAGGAGCTCATCATTCTGTTCAGCTACTAAAAGCACAGATATTAGCTGGTTGTACTCAGTGTAGCCTCGCGCTCTATACTGTTGCTGCAGGAGCACGTTGGAGGCATGAAATGTGCTGAAAGTCTTTTCCAGCATATGCTTATCAGTAATAATATCCCCACAAAGCTTCATTTGAGAGGTAATTCTGAACAATGCAGAATTGTATTCTGCCACTGACTTGTAGTCTTGGATCCTCAGATGAGTCCACTCACAGCGAGCCCTTGGAAGAATCACCGTTGTCTGGTGATTGTATCTGTTTCTCAAGGCATTCCAGAGAGCTAACGGATCTTCAACCGTTAAGTACTCGCTCTTTAGCGCCTCATCAAGATGGTGGCGAATGAAAATCATGGCCTTTGCCCGATCTTGAGAGGATGAGTTGCTCTCTTCCCTGATGGTATCTCCAAGATTCCCTGCTTCCAGATGGATCTTGGTATCCAGTACCCAGGTCAGGTAATTCTTCCCGGTAATATCCAGGGCAGCAAATTCAAGCTTCGCCAAGTTTGCCATTTTCTTTTCTAAAAGAAAATGAGATGTGTAAGAACTTGCAATAATATGTATTCCTGGAGGAATATGATGTTAGAACTTCTGGTTCTTACAAATTTTTCATTTTGATCTTCAGGCCAAAATGATAAGCACTCAAAATTTCTGGCTCGAGATTTTCAGGGTGAATGAGGAGGGCGATCGTACCGCACCATTCTCATTGAAATAATGTAATATAGAATGGGCGATTATTCCGCACCACTCAAGTAACAGGAAAATTAAATATGCAGAGCAGCGTGGGCGATTATACCGCACCACATAAAATTGCAATGAAATTAAACAGCAGGTAAATTCAAATATGCAGGGTAGGGTGGGCGATTATACCGCTCTACCTAAAATTTGCAGTAAAATTAAATCTGCAGTCCAAGATAGACGATGATACCGCACCGTCTTGGATCGCAATAAGAATAAATTTGCAGTTCAAGATGGGCGATTGTACCGCACCATCTTGGATTGCAGTGAAATTAACATAAATAAATACTGGGTTAGTAATCAATCTCTACACCAAACAAGTAATCAAAGATGTATGTAACCGTTAGTTGGAGAACTAAGAGTAGGCATGGAGCAAATAGTTCGTCGCGAGGGTATACTGCGCAGTTGAGGCAGAGGAAGAAGATGAACAGTAAAAACCTTAAAGGAAACATTTTTCTTTCTTTCGGTCGTTCGTTCGGCGAAGAGAGATGAGAGAATAATTATATTTAGAGACTCGTGCTGATAACGTGTTATAAAAAAAGGTCAAAGTTTGAGAGATAACCTTTTAATGGTATGTGCAAGGTAGATGTAAAATGCCACACTAAAATTATAGCACAGACAGATAACAAATAAAAGGCAGAGGAATAGATGATGTTACTGATATTTTTCTCTAGTTTTCTTTCTTCTTATCTTTTCTGTTACATGAAAACATATGGATTGCTCTATTTATAGAGCAACTCCAAACTGATGCATTAACTGCATGTTGAAACTTGTAACGCGTCCTCTGACAATACAATTCATTTTCCACTTTCACTTTGCATGGGCATTGAAAACTTCTGCCCATGCTGAAGAATTCTACTAATGAAACTGTGGGCATTCATTGCCCATGAGACTTTTCAACATAGAAAAGTAGAAACAAGGTCTACATGCTTCTTAAACAGTGTTTTTTATAACCCCATATATTTTACAAAATGACAATCATTACCCATACTTTATTCTCTTTGACAATTATTATATCACATTAATAACCATATCCTGTTTTGTCATTTAACATATTCATAACAATTTATATAAAAATTTCCCAAACACTCAGACACTATTTTCTTTGTTAAAAGCACTTTTACAAAAAAAAAAAAAAAAAAAAAAAAAAAAAGGTTTACCAAACACTCAACAACTTTATTTTACAGCTGTTTATTTTTACAACACAGTAGATGTAGTTTTTATTTTTTATTTTTTTATTTATATATATATACCAATGTAAAAAAGGGGAGGCCCTGGTTCAAAAAACTCTAGAGCCCCACTTCAAAGGAGGTAGATTCTTTGCCCTCCTGCTATTGTGCCCTTCCCATCTCCTTCTATTTGTGCGGTCACGGTTAAGTCACGTCAACATTTTATATTCCTATTACCTTTTGTCTTATTATCTCTATTTAAAAATCAATATAAAATGTTGACGTAACTTAATCGTGACCGCACAAATAGGAGGGGATGGGAAGTGCACGGTAACAGGAGGGCAAACAATCTGCCTCCCACTTCAAAAGCTCACCTAGGCCCCCCAAATTCTTAGGGTTGGCTTGGATTTTGTCAATATGTTCATGTATGTTTATTGTTTTGCATATGCGTACGCGTATGTACAAGTAAATTCAACGTTCAGTAAATACACAAATTATAAATGCTGGTCACATAAAATTTTCTTTTACATACGGATTGAACAAGTGGTAATAAGTGATAATTTGAACTAGCTAGTGACTAGAGCCCTCCTAATTAAGATTCAGTGTGCCAATTTGGATGATAGAGTTGCACATGAGAGAGCTAGCTTGCCATGCGATTAACTTCGTGTTATGAAAGAAGATGGCTACATACAGGTCCTTAATTTGTGCGACACAGTCGACGGAGTCATGAACTAACATATAAGAGCCAGAGAAGATGCATGCCGACGTATAAATTATATTAAGTTAATTAGCTATATATAATTATAAGAGCCAGGGAGGATTTAGACACATAATTGCTAATTATAAGCTAATCTATCACATGCGTTGCTCCAAAGAGCTTGCATTTGGATCGGTAATTAATTAACAACCACATGCAGACTAAAGCTGTTTCATGCATGATGGACTACTAGCTTGTAGCTAGAGCACGTAAACAAAATATAATGTAAAAAGAATTTATGCAGATTATACAGTGACATTGTCGTTGTTTTACGAAAGTTCTTCTCTCCTTAATGACAGCCATGCAGTAGAACTTCCAAGACCTACTAGAGCATTTCCGCAATAGAAAACGATGTTTAATTTCCCAATTCATATTTTTCATGTTCTCCATCTTCAATTATTCCAAGTTTGATTTTAGAGATTTTCTATTACGCATCAATGTATATTTTTTTGGCTATTGGATTCGGATATTGACTTTTTAACCGGCGTTCAACTTTTTATTCATTTTATAAATTTTTATAGACCAGAATATGATTTTTTTTTTTTTTAATATGTGAAATTTATACTCTCAACATATATGCATATTGCAACAGTGACATCTTCGTGGTGGAAAGTACTCTCTCCTTCCGATAACCCATGGTCGAGCATTTCCACAATGGAAAATGATGTTTTACTTTCCCAATTCACAATGTTCATGTTATCTTCAACAATTATTAACCAAAGTTTGATCTTAGTAATTTTTTTTTGTGCACTAGTGTATACTATACATTAAGATCCTTAGCCATTGTATTCTTAATTATTGAATTCTTAGTTGCACGTTCAACTTTTTATCCATTCGGTATATTTCATACATCAGAACATAATAGAGAATTTCTGCGGATCTTATTGGCTCATGAATTTGGCTTCTTAAAGTTACGAGGTGCCAAACGTGTATACATGCACCGACTATAGTATTTTTTTGCGGTATGTACTAAAGTATATGAGACTGGTGACAATATATCACAAGGACCCCCACACTTCACGCGTAAAAGACTCGTCACAGTCAATAGATGTGCTATTTACCACCATCAATATACATGCACCCACCAGAACCCACGCAGCACCAACCACTCAAAATTGCAAAAATACATCCAAAGGGCTGGTCTGAAGGGACATCTGCAGGTTTATTTTGGAGGAAGAAGAAGAAGAAGAGAAAACAAAGCAATGAAAATGTGCACAAAATATTATTTTTGCCAGTTTTATCTTTATTATTGGCTTCTAGGTACGTCTAGCTAGTCAACAAAGTGCATTTAATTGAAGATCACACCCGTATACTTAAGCAAGAACCGGCCAAACTAGCTATTTAAAGAGGTGGACGACCAAGATTGATCAGTTTCAGACCGACAAATTTTTTTAAGATATATTTTTCTTGAGGAAGTGATGGATGGAAGTATAGGCCCTAGGGTTCGAATAAATGATGAGGTTGAGAGTTCAAATTTTGTCAAAGAATGCAAGCAAATTACTAACTTAAGTGAAAGTACGCAGATCTTGATACATTCTAGTGCAAAATAAAGAAAATAAAGTGATCAAAATAGTAAAACATTATAGAATATATCTCCGACCCGAAATATTAACTATTTTGCAAGATTTAGTGGCAGAGATCGAATATCATATTAGAGGATGAGGAGATTAAATTCTAAATGAAAGTATTGGGTGTAAATTTCTTAGACATATATTATTTCCAATTGGAAACTGTGATATCTTCTACTATATCTTTTAATACCAAACGGGTTTGGATGTTAAAGTGCATGTTTTGTGTTTTTTGGATCCAATTTAAAATTAAGGGATGCTAAGTAATTTAGCTATATTCATCATTTTTGAAAACTAAAAATTGGATTAATTAAAAAGGATACTATTATTCTAAACAACCCCTAATATACTTATACGGTTAAATTGTGAAAACAGTATAAACTATGTAGATCTTTTTCATATATGGGTACACACGTAGTTTAAATGAGTAATATTACACTTATTACAATTTTTTTTATATTTGTACCATTTGTATAATAAAAGTAAGGTTCACCAACACATGTACAATAATTGTAAATGGTTTATTTTTTATTTTTTACTTTATTTTTAAATTTATATATATTTTTTATTTGGTAAAATGTTGATTGTGCATTTTATCCGTTGCTGAGGACAAGGGGCCACTGTTAAAATATAAAAATAAAACAAAATGAAGGGAAAAAAAGGCCATGATTAGAAAATCTGAACGAATGATGCCCTTCATGACAGTGTATGCATGGCACAGAGAGCTCCTAAAGATACCTTACAATTCACGAACCCAATCCATGATGACGATGGTGATGCTTTTTTCAATTTACATGCAGAGAGAGAAGTGAACGCGAAAACACAGAGCTTCCCCTCAGGGCCTCTCAATTTCTACAAATCGTACTTCCAAAGTTGAAACCAAAAGAGCAAGCAAAAGAACCCTGAGACTTTTACGTGACATGTACACGTACCTACCTGTGCACTCTGGTTCTTGCACTTCGCTTTTAATCGCCAAAAGGCATTCTATGTTGTGATTCTTCTAAAAATACCAAACTATTTTAATCTATATGGGAAGGACATTTAAATTAATGAATATAGTGCAAGAAGGTATAGTGTTTTACTTAATTCACTTGTGATTTTTTTAAAGATCTTTTAAGTAATGAGTCACATTACATTTTTCATTAACAATGTTCTGAAAATCGCAAAACGGTAGTCGATCGCAGAAAGAAAAATCACAATTGTTTTAGTGCCTATGCCTCATTTTAGAACACTCAATAAGTGGAGATGATGCTCACTTTTAGTTGTTAGAGTTATGTAGTTTACTTAAACTTGCAACTAAGGATGATCAAATCTTAAATATATCAACACATGCCTTTTAAGGGAAGGGATCCCCATTTTTCAAAAAAAATGGGGATACCCCTCTTGACCGTTAGATTTGACCTTAATGAAATTCTGTGGTTGAGATTAAATCACAAGTCACAGAATCTCAACTGCAGGATTTTATTAAATTCAAATCTAACGGTCAGGAGGATGCCTCCATTTTTTTTTTTTGAAAAATAGGGATCCCTTCCTTTAAAGGCTTTCTATATCAACATGTGACGGATGTATATGTGCCCCAACTGTCATGCAAAAATGCCTGTCAAACGACAATGTGACAATCTTGATCGACCCGCAATGCAAAAATAGGGTAACCACAAGTGCTGCTAACCTCTGTAGAGATCGAAGTTTTCTATATTATTGTGTGTACATGGACCAACACTAGGGAACCTAAATCTTCGTCGACATGGCCTAAACGATTAATGGGGGACCTTTAGTCTCCAAGGACATGCTCTAAGAATAGGGAACCTATAGCATTGACGGTGGTCCTAATTTGCTTCTACTAAGGAAACTCGTCTTAATTAATCCCTAATTACAGACCCATGTTTAATTTCTGGATAACATTATCACTGAGTGTATATTGGCTTATATAATGATTGACATGTCAAATGATACAAAAGAGTACCAGTACTCCTGTTTCTGAAAAAATTAAAGTCGTAATTTTCTTTTGAAGTCAAATTTCCGTTTTGTAAAAGAATAGCACTATTTATACATCACTTTTTATCACTCACACACTTTTGTTAATTTTTATTCATTGATCTTCTTCAATTTGTTCATTTGACGGCCGAAAATTAAGACAGATGTATGAAAGGTGAAAATAAGTGTAGATAGCAGCATCCCTTTGTAAAAATGTGTATGCCATATACCCTGTGACAGAGTTCAGCCATATATGATCTTGGTCAACTTATTAATGATCAAATTCGCGGAACTCTTATGCAAATACAAGTGCGTTTGTACCATTAGATTGATGGATCACCTTTCTAGATCAATGCTACATTGTTTAAAAAGTTTCCGAACACAATGCGAATTCTATTGGAAGCTAAGGAACTTTTTCTTTCAAAATAGATGAACCCCATAATCTCAAAAAAGAAGCTAGGTACAATTGCAAGGATGAGGGGCTAGGAGAGGCATATGCTTTTGGTAGAACAAGAAAAAACGTTGGACCATAATTTCAAGACAGAGGCAGTACTTCACCAAACTGAAAGACATCATCACAGCTAGCCCTTTAGCTCAAATAATTGCAGAAGAAAGAGAAGCAAATTAACGGTGAATGCTCAGTGTTTCCTCTCTTTCTTATTTATTTCTGTTTCTACTGATAGTGATATTTTGTCATTGATGACACCCGTCGATCGGTTGCTTTTAGTTTCTGACTGCATAGTGCGATTGTTTCTGCTCATGTACATGGACATTTTAAATCACATTTAACCAAATTGCCAGTACAAAAATGCCCCAGCTGGTAACATATTATTTCACATTAAACCAAATAGCCGGTACAAAAGATGCACCCGCCAGTACACACTGAAAATAGCATGCTAACGATCAAGTCATATAATTTACAGTATATGATTTAAATAAGAAAATCTTTTTAACATTATTCTTAAATAATATATGGCCATAGTTGATAATATAAGCTTAAATCCTTATCAGCTATTCATCTTTTTCTGTTTCTCTTTTATTTTATTTTCTTTTCATACACAACTGTATGTATATTAGAGTAAGAGAGAAAAAAGAAAGGGATTGATGAGATAAGACCGGTGTAGAGAAAACATTTGCATGCTTATGAGTTACCAAAAGATTTTATACACCTGTTGGATGTGTCTCCCTTCTCTCCACTCCCCCCTCCTCATCTTTATATATGCCACTTCCCACTTAGTTTCTCACAGAAAACCCACTTTTCTTAACTTGCTCTCTCTCTCTCTCTCTCTCTCTCTCTCTCTGTCTTCCATATATCACTTTCTTTCATATAACACTCTTAACCATTTTTCCAATTTTTCAAAAGCTCTCTGTTCAGATATAGGACACATGGCAGCCTTTTCATACCAAAATCCCCACCACCCTTCTCTCCTTGACTCAATTTTCTTGCCCAACTCTCCTACTACCAATAACATCAACACTGACAGTAACTTCTCTCAATCTTTTTACCCATCTGAGCCTTTAACCCAGGAAATTCAAGCTGATAATAATTCAAGAGCCGTTGAAAGCAGCTGCACTATGGATCATAGCTCTACTAAGGTTGCTTTTAGTGACAATGAGAATGATCCTTCTGTGACCAAAAACAAGAGCACAGAGTCCTCAATTGTTGTGGATGTGGATAGGCTTGAAATTGGTGATCAGGTCACTCAGAAAGTGACTCCTATGGGCAAGAAGAGAAAATCCAGAACTGGATCATCCTTCAATTCTGCTCAATCCAAGGTATTTTCATAATCTATTATATATACATGTAATATACGAGCCGTTTCTTAGCAGGTATCCCGCTTTATTGTAGCAAAAAATCTTAATTGATAGGAATTTGGGGAGTGGGGTGTTTAATGGTGCTGTGTTCCATTAGGGTACTAAAGAGCAGAAGGGAAAGAAGCAAAAGAAGATTGATGGCGGTACCAAGAAAGATGAGGAAAAGAAGATTAAATCAGATGAAGAAGACCAGGTGAAAGCAAGAGAAGGACCTCCAACTGGCTACATTCATGTTAGAGCAAGGAGGGGTCAGGCTACAGATAGTCACAGCCTTGCAGAAAGGGTACACAAAATATGAACTTTCATTAAACATGTCCAACAGTTTATGTCCCAAAATTGCTATTGTGCCCACCATTTTATTATATCTCATAATTGTGTATTCTTTTTTTCTCTATTTCATAGGTAAGAAGACAGAAAATTAGTGAGAGGATGAAGATGTTGCAAAGACTTGTTCCAGGCTGTGACAAGGTGGAAAACCAGCTGCTCTCTCTTGCTTACTTGCCTTTACCCTATATGTATATATAATGTAATTTTCCTGACTAGATTCATGTGATTGGTTTTTTAAAATAAATTAGATAACTGGAAGGGCAGTCATGCTGGATGAAATTATCAATTATGTTCAGTCCCTACAAAATCAAGTGGAGGTACTGTTTTAAATATATATAATATCCACACACATGTTAATTTATGATCTTTATTGAACATTTGATTTAACCAATTTTTTTTCTTTTTCTTTTTAGTTCCTCTCAATGAAACTTGATTCTTCGAATCCAATGTTCTACGACTTTGGAATGGACCTTGGTGCTTTGTTGGTCAAACCAGAGGTACATAGTTAAAAAGGATCAATTATGTTCAGTCCCACGTCACAACGTTTTCAAACATGGGAATGAAAATCTTCTGTTCTTATCTCATGGGAATAGAGACACGAGATTTTCATTGTCAAAAAATCTAATTCACGAACCAAAAAGTACTAATGTAATAACAATTTGGTTTTTATTGTTTTCCATGCAGAGATTGTGTAGCATGGAATCACCATATCAATCTGTGCAAACACAGCCAACACCTTTTGCTGATACATCCATCGACATCACCGCCACCACTGCCGCTGCCGCTGCCGCCTTCACCACAAATAACAACTGTCCTTTTCTAGACAGTTCAGCTTCACTTCTACTTCAAAGGCCAAATACCTTCTCTCAGGTATATATTTCTGACCTAATTTGTTAACCCAATTTCAATTTACCTTTTAAAATATCACTTGAACAAATGTTATTCAATGAATTATTAGTTAATACTATTTCTCTAACCTTGAGGTTCATGGCAAAACATATATCATTTTCAGGACAGTGAGAGCTTGTTGTGGGATGTGGAAGATCAAAGACAAAGCTTTCTTAATCCATCTGGTTTCAGCAACAGCAACTTGTGTTCTTTCAATTAATTACAAGGCAAAAAAACTGCCCCTCAAGCATACCAGCATATGGTTGGCTCTCATTTCCTGTCTCGTACTTAAAAAAACAAGTACATAATTATACACAAATTGATAAGATAACTAGTTAAATCAATTTAAAACAAGTACCATGTACTTGTGTTTATTAATTAATCGTTGTTCGAAACTTCTATTATACTCCAATGATTAGATCTTAGTCATTGAATTCTTGATGAATGATCCGATTGCCAAAATCCTTGTGTAAAATACCGAAGCGTACCCTAATTTTGTATATTGTCCACCTTGTTCACTCATATAACTTAGAAAGCACTCTTCTTTTTTCATTGGTCTTTCCAGTTTGTGAGGAGACAAGAAGAAAGCAGCCAAAACAGAGAAAAACAAAACCCAAACATGGAAAATGAATCAAAGGCTTAAGGTTGTTTTTTTCATCGGTTCCATTGGAGTCGGAGCTTGGAACATGAATAAAGGGAAGCTAGCAATACCGGTGGATGCAGAAGAACACAGAGAACGACAGATAGCAACCGACCAAAAAAAGACCATATCTTTTTCAAGATCACTTTGCCTTATTTTATGCAATGCACAACTTCCAAAGTAGCCTAGCTGGAATTTTAATATGTAAAAACAGAATATATATGACCGTTTAATGTATTTGACCAATTCCTGTGGTTTCAGCTATTCTAGTTATTTCAGTTATTTTTTAACCTTTGTTTTTGTGGTGCGTGAATTGAGAAAGTAAAACCCTAAAAGTAGGGTTGTTTGATTCTGTTCCTGTAGGTTAGCAGTTCGACATGACTGGTTATGCAGTTGTTTGTGGAATTTTTTGGTATTATTTTCGCGTTATTGTGAGACTCAGGTTTTTCTGAGGACGTGAGGTTAATTCCCCCCCGTCCATCGACGTAAACGTAACGGTTCTAGGCAGCAGAAGCATCTGTTGAATGGAGCAGTCTCCCTTTCAATTTTTCTTTCCCTCCCATTCATTATTTGAACGGTCACAATTAAAGTATGTAAAAATCTTGTGATCACTAATTTACAGAGAAAGAAAAAGAAAGAAGGTGAGAGAGGAGGAGATAAATTTTGGAGAGAAAAAAATCATACTTCTTGTTGAACATAACTGACCTACATCTTATTAACCTAAAAAAAAAAAAAAACATAAAATGCAGATTGACTGGTATTTATTAGGCTAAAGATTTATGCATTCTCAATTTAAAAGTGACAAAATTGTTATAATGTAGGTATACTAATGTCTTGGGAGTTTCATCTTTTGGGGTTGCCGACCCAATCCCTCCAAAATGTCATCCGTTAGATTGGTGTATCTACCACCAAATAATCTTTACTCAACTTTACATGCGTAGGTTATAAGCAATATAGATTCACATTAGGGCCGTGAAGGTTATAGCCCTCACTCACCATTTTTACTTCCTTGAAGTTGCTTAATATTTACATTGATAGATCCTTTGAGTACGACCTTCATGAGGCAATGTGTTTGACAAAATGCCTTTGAGACGGCGGGCAAAGAAGCAAACTAGTGTCCATGGTTAGGCATACGAGCTAGCTTGAAGTCGTCATTATAAGTTTTTTTTATACAACATACGGCCGATGCAGTGGGAATGAGAGAAATGGAATTCAAGACATCGGATATAAGTGAATATCTTAACCAACTGAGTTTTTTAATCAATGTTGGTAATATTTAAGACATATTTCTTCAAAATCAATGTTCGAGAGCCTTAATGTTTGCTCTTGTCAAGTAAATTTCATAAACCCGCACACTGCTTGGAAGTGATTGGTAAGAATTCGAGAGACTGTTCATACAATTTTGCAGAGGACCACATTCATTGATGTCTTTGAATTGTTCAGGTCATATGACAATGATAAGCTGGGTTGCAATTAAATGATTTTACCAAATAGACCAAGCAAGAAATAATTGTTCTGGTAGTAACTGAATCTAAGAAGTAAACAGCCCCAAGAAACATGGCTAGACTCTATTGAAATCTGTGTTTAAAATATTCACGAAATTGTCGATAATTAAATATTTTTATAAATTTGCATATCTATACGTTCATGTATATCGATATTTTAAACACTGATTGTAACAATGTTTCACCAAATGAATGACAATAGGATTTGGAAGAATATATATATATATATATATATATTTAAACATAAATACAAAACTCAATCATCGATATATGTTATGCACAGATTTTATACACAAGCAAATTCAATCATCCCTTAAAATAAGACATCTTATACAATGATACGTTGCAGAATTTCTCTTAACTTGTAACAAAAAAAAAAAAAAAAAAAAAAAAAGAAAAAGAAGAAGAAAAATTATTAATGCAGATAATATCTGACATTGGCCTCCCATACTATCTTGCAGTTAATATTTGGTCACCCATTATGAAATAAAAAACAAAAATTACACTTGACTTAATTATAATCATCGGTTGAGTTGAGTTACTAATTTACAATATATGGCCCACTAAATAGTAGATATCCATAAATATCATTAGTGACAAATAGCTTAGTTTTGGAAATTCTCCTTTTTAAAAAAGGATACATGCTTAAGTTAAGTTGGTTCTACATATATGGAGGAAGACAATGCATGTGGTTTTTGTGTTCGACCTGATTTTTACGTTGACCCACATGTTGTATTGTTAGTGGCAATTAGTCGGACACATCCAGTCTACTTGCATTGTTTCACCTCAATAAGAATTGCATATCCTTTGTCGGACACATCCAGTCTACTTGCATTGTTTCACGTCAATGAGAATTGCATATCCTTTTGGAAGAAGTCACTATAAAATTAATTTGCAGTATGAAAGAATAGTTCAACTTCTCTAAATTCTTGCATGGTTTGATCCCTTAACAATGTGGAACTTACTTTTCTTATTGCCAATTAATTTTATGGTGGAACTTCAACATTCTTCATGGTATAAGAGCAGGTTGGCCTACTTGTGAAGCCTAGCTAACAGTCACACCGACTTTACGTTAACCAATTTGTATTGTCCACGTGTTAAACTTGAAAATTCGCCACAATTGAGGGTGTGTGAGAACACAAGAACAAAGTCCCATATCAGTTAGGGACCAAACCATGCAATAACTTAAAAGAAGTTGAACTATTCCTCATATTGTTATTTGATTTTATAGTGGAATCGCAACTTTCTTTACTTCTAAAACACATCAAACTTCAAACACAGTTAATTAATTAAGAGCATTCACATGTAAGACGTTTTGTGGTGTTCTCCCAATATATTTTGTATCAGAAAAGACGCGTATAGTTTTGTAGGCCAGTTCCAAAAAGAGAATAAAACTAAACTATTGTTTGGCAATTATGTTGTTCAATATTTGTCCGGGCTTCCAGTCCCATCTCTTGAAGTTGTGGAACATTGTGAGGACTAGAATCAAACTGATGGATGAATCCAAACTTTGATTATTGCTTTTAATTACATTTTTTTTTAATCTTTCACAGGTGTTCATGAATATAAATAGAAAAAGCATATATGTTTAATTTATATGACATTAGTTGGTGTATTATTTAATGTGAAAATTGATGTATACAAGGAACATTCAATGAGATAAATTCATTAATTGACTTGGCATGTACAGTGCATATCACTTGCCACATCAAATAAGAGCTTGTTTGAATGTGCTTTTAAAATGACTAAAAGCGCTTTTGGTGAAAATGTTTTTAGAACTAATTTTTGGTAAAAATGCAAGTAAATTCTGGGAAAGCGCTTAAAGTGCTTCTTGGAAGAAGCACATAATTGAAGTGCTTTTGGAATCCAAAAACATTTTCTCTAAAAGCGCTTTCAGTCATTTTAAAAGCACATTCAAACGAGTTCTAATACACCAATATGTAAAAATGTGATCTCTGTAACATTTTTGTACTTATCCCCAACCCAAGGTGATCGCTACCCTCCCTCCCTCCAATATTTTGCCACGTTTTTATTTAACAAATTATGGTTATCCATGCATTTTAATTTCACATTCTCATCTAGTCCTTCTACCCTATATTGTCTGCACCCAGTGGCAAAGCCAATTAGGAGCAATGAGGTGTAATCGCATCTCTGGTTATTGAAAATCGGCTTTAAGAGCGAGAATCCGCCTCTTTGATTCCTCTAAACCTGCACGGAACGATTCGGTTTTCTACTTTTTCCACGCCCACAACAACACGATCTTCTTCTCACCCTTTCATGGATTCTTGTGATTGTGATTGTGATCGTGACCCCCCATTTGCTAAGATCTCTTATGGCGTTCATGAACACCAACAACCACGGTCCATCCCCATTTTAATTTTTTTCCTTTTCTCTCCAAATATTTAATATTTCTGCTCTTCTGCTTGTTGGGTTTTTTTTTTTTTTGTTTGTTTGTTTGTTTGTTTTGTTTTTTTGTTTTGTTTTTTTTTTGTTTTTTTAAGATAAAAAAAAGGTATTTTGTTTGTTTCTTTGGCAGAGTTGACCAGGAGCTTGCATTTGTATCAATTGGATAAGCCGCTTCTAATCTTGATGAAATTTCCAACTTCTCAAGTGCTCCAAGGGCATGCATGTCAATGACTGATGGGTCTGCATTTTAGCATTTCATGAAAATTCACATGTTGATTTTACATGCATTCTTTCTATTCTTTCAGTCTCCAAGTACCGTTTTCATTCTAATATTTAGTCATATATATGTTGTCTCTCAGTTTTTAATGTTTTTCACGGTTTTGTTCTTTTGGTTCGGGATGTTATTATTTGTGTTTGTGTGTTGTGTTTGAGATTTACTAATTGCAATAATACCTGATAACAGATTTTTAAACATGACATTAGAATAATAGCTTCATGTTTAGAATTTGGTTATTTATATTTTTTAAGGACCTTTTATTGTTTTAAATTTCGTCTCTTCTCCTAATAATTCTTGACTTCGCCATTATCTGCAGTAAGAACAAAATTTTACAATAAAAGTTCACACCCGCCCCATAGCAGAAAAAGAAAAGGAATAACTACCCCATACCAAAGGAACAATACATCAACGAGGCTGATTGTATATCACATCTTCCACCTATCCTAGCTTCTATCTTATTCCAAGCACTGAAGTAGTACTTTCTTCAATTTTGTTATAGGACATCTCGGTTTTTTTTTCCCTTTTCTTTTCTGCTATGGTGGGGCATTAGTTTTTTTTTTTTTAAATAAACGATATTATCTACGCTAAAACGGTGATACATTTATTTTTTATATTTTGTTCTTACTGGACTATAAGAATGAGGACTGGTTGAGAAAAATTAAAGATTGCAATCAATTATTAATTAAGGAGAGAGAATAAAAAAAAGAAGAAGAAGAAATGGTAAGTTTTATTATTTTTAATTCATTTAATTAGTTTTTTTTCACACAAATTTTCATTAAATGCATAGATAATAATAGGTTATTAAATAGACATGTGACGCCACTTAGTACTACGGTTTAGGGTATTCCTCTTGACCTTTAAGTAAGATGCTTTAGGTTCGATTCTCGCTAAAGGCGAATTTGAACCATATTATTGTTAACTCATTGTGAGGCTTAGCGCACTCCCCCACCCCTTAATGTAGCTAACATCGTTTGTTTAGAAAGAGAAAAAAAAAATAGACACGCGACAAATTTTGGAGGGGTGGTAAGTTTTAACGGCCACCTTCAGTCGGGTGGAGTGAGCAAAAATGAACTCACACACACACACACACAGAGTAATGTTAGGTAGACCAACCTTTTAGATCATATTTGCAAATCACTTGATGTAATCAATAAAAAATAAGCATGTTAATCAATACTTAAATAATAATTCAATCATCAAGAACTATGTTATAAGATATATAAAATTTGATCTAAATAATGATCACCCAAACATTACCAATTTTATCGAATCATGACCCATCATCAAAGGAAATGTTGGCCTACAAAATTTAATTTTGTTTGGTATGCAAACGATTGCTCATTTGCCACTTGTCACAGCTGAAACAAGATAGCACTTCCACAAGGATAAATTTTTCAATGTGAACGGTACACAGAGTGGTACACCACGTGTCATTATACAAATGGTGAGATATGTGTGTTAAAAAGTTAATTACTTAAAAAATAAAATTTCCCACCGCTTATATAAAAACACGTGGTGTAGCCTCCGTGTTCCGGTCACAATGAAAATTTTCTCCTTCCATAGGTAATCAGCTCGGAAAAGATTAACACCACACCAAAAATCTAAAATCAAACTTTGGATAATCTGAATCTTATTATCCTTAAGAACTAAGACATCAACGGAACCCTTTCATATTTCATTCATCTCATCTTTATAAAATATGTAAATATGCGGGTTTCCCACTTTCGGCCCCAATAAAACAGTATGATTACTAATGTAATTAGTATTTAAAGGAGTTTATAACATTCGAAGTATAAATTCAATTAGAAATTGATTTTAAAAGATTTTAAAAGCTGAGGAATTTGAGGGAATTTGAGATATTTTGTAATGCATTTTAAGTATTCTTTAATCTCACATACCATTTAGTACTACGGTATAGTGATATTCTTCTTCATTTGTAGGTGAGAGGTCTTAGGTTCGATTCTTGCCAAAGGCAAATTTGAATCACATTATTGCTAGCCTATTATGAGACTTAGCCCACTTCCCACCCCCTTTGTAGATAATATCGTTTGTTAAAAAAAATAAAAATATCACCTCTCTCTTTGAAATTTTGAGTAAGTTCACTCAAAATATTACATAGTCTCCTAAAATTAACTTTTTAAACAATTGATGATATCCACACTAAGGGGGAGGGGATGATATGCTAACAATAATGTGGTTCAAATTCGCATTGGCGAGAATCGAATCTAACCTCTCACTTACAAGTGAAAAATAATATCATTAAATCGGAGTACTAAATAATCTCTTTAAATCAATTACATTCTATAAAAATCTCTTAAATCTTAATCGAATACACCTCTTAGTTTCTAACTTCCATATTCCACTAAGTTCTAAGAATTCACTAATTATAGTAAGTGGACGCTCTAGGCAATTAATCTTCATTGTCCCCTTCTAGTGGAACAATGAAAGCATTAGCTCCCAAACTCTCCAGCTAGCAAAGCCAATGCTACGTACACGTATAAAATACATTTATGCGAACTTTGCCGTGACAAGTCAGACATCTAAACTAAAAGATAATCGTCATCTATCATACCAGCTTACTTTAGAAGAAGATAGAAAGAAAATAATTAGGTCCGCAGCTTACTTGCTAGCTAGGTCGACACTCTTTAAATCTGTCATATCCCATGAAAAAAAAAAAAAACACTTGGCGGCAAACTAAGCTCTGTATATATGCGAAAATAAAACATTTGGCAAACTAAGCTTCGTATATAGGAGTATGATTCTCTCATCTTCTATTTCCATTCATTTTCCTTCCTTTCCCTCATACTATATTTTTTGTATTATTATCTCTATAAAACAATTAATATAAGATGTTGATGTAATTTAACCATAACCGTTCAAGTAGAAGGGGAGAGAAGGAGAGAGAGATTACGAAAGGAGATAATTCTCCTCGCCATATATATGCAGGAAGAAACTTTATCATAACTAATAACACTAAGTAGCAAATATTTATTGTATATATAGTATACATTTACGTGGTAAACATTTATAAAACAAGTGAAGCCCCTAAGACTATTTCTTGATTGCAAGAGAGAATCAGTCCCGTAAGAGAAGAACAGGCGAAGCAATCAATCGTAATGCAGTATTCGATCCAAACAAAATACTAGGTCTTGCTTTTTCTTTGCAAGATACAGAGGTTTTAGGTGCCATGTAAGAGAGCGTCTTATATACTACACTTGGAATCCGGTGTTTGTAAAATGGGAAGGGGTAACAAATCAGAGACGGAGATAGATGAGTATTATTGTGCCTGGAGCTGCACGAACGCATGACTCGTTGCCGGATCTCATAATTTCTTGCCGTGTACGTAGGTGGGCAAACACCTGGAGACTTCACTTAACTTTTTGCGTCATGATCATGTATATATATAACAATGCATGCCCCGTCCAGATCTGAATGCAGCATGACTAGGTAAACCAACATCTCGTATATTTGACACATGGACATATTTGACGCTAAGAAATAATATTAGAGTTGCTAACCCGGTCCTCATATTAGAGTTGTTAACCCTCGAAGCCTTCAGCTGGTAAACCATATCTTTCCTTGGATGTATCCAAGGGATCTTATAAAAGAGTTGCTAACCCGGTCCTCATTTTAAGGTCCTTAAGCGGGACTAAAGTTATGTCACTCGCATGCATTGTTATTGTTTACCTTTATTATGCAAGCTGAGTCAGTGGCTCTATGGATTAATACATCCGTTGAGAGAAGGATTTACATGAAATGGATTTACTACCATATGTGTCCTTTATCCTATACTGCATTGTCAAACAAATTTTTCTCTACATGACAATGGATTATTAGATCGGAACGTTACATAGGTAAACTCATTTCATATAATTATTCTTATCCGTAAGAGTTTGAATTTGGGTTGGGGTTCCAAATCTTAATCGTTTTCACACCCTAAACCCATTATGGGTAGACAGCTACTAAACATTAGATATTGAATTGAAAACGATTTTCATCATCACCGTCACCGCCGATCACCATCGTCAGATGTCAATGTGTGATTTGCACACACATTTACATAACACACACACACACGCATATGATTGATGAGACTCAACAAGAGGCTCAATTAAGGATTAGAATTATTTCCCTTCCTCTTTCCATCATCTCTTATCACATTCTCTACTTTGTCTTTCTCTTTCTATAAAAAATTAATATAAAATATCGACGTAGCTTAATCATGACTGTTCAAATAGGAGAGGATGGAAGGGAAGGGAAAAAAAGAAGGGAGAAAATCCTACTCCCTTAATTAGTGTACCAATCACAACTTAATTAATGATTAACATAATTTGCGTGTTCATATTGGCTATAGCAGTACAGTCACAGATACGTGATTACTCATGTGTAGACCATCATGCCAGCCCAATTAGATGTATACATATCAATACGTTTCGCTTATGACCAGCTAGCTAGTCACTTGAAGTTGATGTCACTGAATTTGATTTGATAATTTTCTTCATTCTCTGGATAATTATCGACATGAATAATCATGATTACATTAATTATTTAGAAACTAGCGAGAAAGCTGCTTTCAAGTTGTGCCTCCAGCTACCAAGTACGAAGATCTCATTGTGGGGATGACAATTGTCGGGCATCCCATTTCAAATTATGCGACTTTGAATCGGTGAATCGTATATCAATTTTGGTTCGACAATGATACAATCAATCACATGCATATGTAACTATCTATATATCTTTATAGGGTCGGATCACATTTTAGTGAACCCCACTTCGTAATGTATTCAACAATTCGAATCGTTTATATTTTAAGTCTCCTCTCAAATATATCATATCTACAAAAAATTACCAAAATCTGAAACAATATTATCGTTGGATGAAGGGTTTAGGGTTTTTTTGGTAGAACCGTATTATTCTATTTTCTTCATTGCAAATAAATGTCTTAATGATTTTGGATTTGTTTAATTTTTTGCAAATATGATCTATGAATGGTGTCCTAAAAAATTGACGGTTCGGATCGTTAAAATATATTACGGAGTGAACCCCATAAAAACGTGTCAAAAACTATGTAAAAAATGTGATGTCATGAATCCACCTCATCTGTATATATTTATCCTATACACTAAAACATATATAATTTCTCATCAAGCTAGATTAATTACTGATGTACTCCAAAATGTTACATTAAAATTAAAAAAATGCAAGTTGTGAAGAGAATAAAAATTGAACCCTAATTCCTAAAATATAATATATTTTTAGCTACCAATTATTGAAAGAAAATAATTTGAACAATTCAACAAGATGTAGTGTCACGCCTCGATCTTGATATACATCCAAGATCGACACATAATGTCACAAAAAATCCGTATCTCTAACATACCTCGCCTCCGGCTATGTATAAAGCACCATTCAAGGTCCAAATGCGTAGTAATTTTTTCGTATACTTTATGGCTGCATCTAACCTCCTCATTAGATTGCTTACATACCCTAAATAGGGATCAAGCCATACGTAATTCGTTATTCACTAAACTCCGACACTTATCCCAGTACGTTTTAATAGGAAAACGTATCATTCCTTAATTAATCAATTATTTGGACTTGATAAGCATGAATTAATTCATTCAAGCTACATAACGAACCTACATGACGTTCAAGATTTACATTCCATCAATCATAAAATCACTATGTTTTCAACATAATATCGCAATCCAAAACATGTAATATATCAAAGGATCAACAAAGCACAATATTTTCCTCTAGTCACATTCATTAACTAATCTAATCATATTAATAACAATTATATGCAATTATATCCAACATCATACAACAATCACTTCAATCAACCAATTCCATGAATCAATGAGGCACGATATTAACATTTGATTACGTTAATCAATCAACAAGATCATGTATCACCTCACAAAATTTAATAAAAGAAGTCTATACAATTCCCCACTTAGATTATAAACAATAACATGGTAAATCTAATTTATAAACACGATGCCTATTGTGAGCAATTACTATTCACTTGAATTTAAGGCTGGACTAATCTTGTGGAAATGAGCAAGAGTAGGGATTCTAGACCTCTCAACGTAATCCAACTAAAATAAAATCGTCTATCGAAATGTACCAAGTACAACTAATCATCATCACCCCTAGTATGCATATGGTCCCCCATTGCGGATATACCAAGCAGAACCATAAACATGATCTAAACGTGTTGGTAGTGATCACCCATTGCGGATATACCAAGCATGATCACTCCTAGCAGTCCCCCATCGCAGATATACCAAGTATGATTGTATCCTCTAGCTTTAGGTAGTGATCACCTATTGTGGATATACCAAGCATGATCACCCCTAGAATACGTATGATCCCCCATTGTAGATATACCAAGCAGAACTATATGCATAGTCTAACATGTGGTCCCCTATCGCGGATATACTAAGCAGGACCATGTCCTAACTCTAGGTAGTGATCACCTATCACAGATAAACCAAGCATGATCACCTCTAGAATGTGTATGGTCCCCCATGGCAGATAAACCAAGCAGGACCATAAGCATAGTCTAACCGTGCAGGCAGTGATCACCCATTGCGGATATCCTAAGCATGATCACCCCTAAAATACGTGCAGTCCCCTATCGTGGATATACCAAGCAGGACCATTCAAGTAACACTCATACCTGGTACAATCAGTTTAACACACAATCTACCCTTACCTCAATCCCTATGATTTACAACGTAGACACCTACACTATCAACTTCTCATGTCCACTAACTATCTTGTCATACAAGCATAAAAATTCTACATAATACTTCTAATAAGATTCTAGGTTCACATCGTCATAAAAACAATCATACACATCATACCAATCATACAAATCAAACCACATTTCATAAATGTTTTCAAACTACAGTCGAATCACAATTAATACACATAGATCGATGGCTACAAATAAAAATAACAATTCAATAGAAATCACATTTAATAAACAAGTATAACTCAATATGGTGCCACTTGTACATAAATTAAGACACACGTCATCACGATGAGCCCATTAAGCTTCATGAATCTCAACAACACACTAAGATAAACGACACGTTAGAATAATTCAAGCTAGTTGACTAAAAAGTCAACCGTCAATCAAGGTTGAGGGTAGGGTCCACAACCCTAGTAATTTAATCCAGAAGATTCGCTTATCAAATTTCTGATCCGTAACTTCTCAAAAGTCTCTTTAATTTTTTAGAACAATATCTTAAAATTTCGGAACGATTCAATTGTTGGATTTCCGACAACCGCTAAAATTACGTGACGGCCGACGTTTAGTTTTACAAACTTAGGAAATCAATCCGAGAAGATCAGTATGTCAGGTTCCTGATCCGTTAGTTCCTAATATCCTCAAATATTATGTGCTATAACGCATTAAAGTTTGGTGACGATCCAATGGTCGGATCGTTAATTCATATCATGATCAAGCGATGTACCATAATGAAACTAGGTTCAAACAATCAAATCACATAAAGTGGATTCGAATATGAAATCAGGACATCTAATTTAGCTTAAAATAGCATCGTCAGCCAACTGGCCACGTGCCGTCGTGGGTGGTGGTTTTCGGCAATGGAAACCCAATTACGAACTCCAAAAATTACCAAATTTAAAAAAAATGTAGAACTCATCAAGGGGAAGAACTTTCATACTTGGGCCGAAGTCCAATTCGGCCGGAAAACACTTGAAAACTGCATTGACTGCCGGAAACCTTTGAAATGGGTGTTATCGATTCGACCTCCAATGCCTTCACCACTGCTTGGGATTTGTTCCTGGGGTTGAGGTAAGTCTATTCATGGTGGGGATCAATGACAATAGTTTTCGAAATCATCGAAAAAGGAGAAAATTTGCAGGAAAACCCTTGGCTCTTTGTGGCTTCAACCTGAAAAAAGTGGGTGATAAAATGGGAAATCTAACAACACCAAGATGTTAGGCTCGTCGAGACCTTTCCATGGACATGAAGATCACCCAAAACAGAAGTCGGACGAGGGAGATACGACCTGGTCAAAATTGATCGTTCGCGGGTCGAAATTATGGTCTAGTAATATCACATTAGTTGGTATTAACAGTTGATGTCTGTGTTGTGACTTAAAATTATGGTTTAGTAATATTTTTCTTTTACTTATAAGTAAGAGGTCTTAGTTTCAAATTTCAGAAATGACAAGTTTGATATCAATTTATTCCCCCTCCTTGTAACATAAATATAGCGTTGTACCAAAAAAAAGTTGATGCTCATGGTGATAAACAAAATCATGATGGATTTTTTTCATCTTTTACTTATGTTTTAAAATCTTTGTGGCATTTCTAATTTTTCGTTCATTATTCTCACTAAGAATGTGACTAAAAGCTCGAAGAGCCCACTTGATTGCTTCTTATTTTTTTTAATTAATACATACGATATTATCTTCGCTAGAATTTGAACTCTAAACTACCATAATTCTAACCATAGATCACAAGGCGATGACTGACGTGCTCAAATCTCCTTACAATTTAGCTTAGTCTAAGGTGTCATGGGCCTAGGCCCAGACATCAATTAAGCTAAAAGTCCGGCCCGTAAATTTGGGCCCCATTGAACTGGGCCACTTACAACTGCAATTACGCGGGTCTTCTTCGTCCTCCTTTCCTGTTACTCGGAGCACAGTAAGCACAAGGAGCAAGAAAGCAAGGTGGGTTCTTCTCGAGAGATCCAGAGCTCGCTCGCTGAGAGGTAGCAGTTCAAAACCAGATCTTCAAATTATCAGAAACACGCAGGGAGCTTCGCGTCGCCAAAAAGTTTGAAGCTTTCGAAGCCGATGAGGCTTTTGCGGTTGGCGTTCGTGGTTTCTGTACTCTTCGGATTGGTCGCCATTCTCATCTACATCATCGGCGTCGCCGATCTCTGTATGCTTCTCTCTCTCTCCCTCTCTCCCCTCTTTCTCTCTGTACAAGTTTTGATTTTGTGTATGTTTATGTGTGTGGCTGGAATTCTGTGATGCAGATGAGACGCATCGGCTTACGGAAGAAGATGTTGAGGCGCTGCATTCTTTGCAGACCGGTTTCCAGAAGTGTGTGGTGAGCCGTCTGGAAATTTCTTTTCTATTTTATATGTGTGTGTGTGTGTGTGTGCACGTACCAATTGAAACTTCTGCTCTTTTTTTGTATGTGTTCTGAAAAAAATTATATGTCTTTTGGTTGGTAGAACATGGTAATGTATGTTGAATTGAGGTACTAAAAAATGGGGTTTGTTTGTGTTGTGAGAGATTTCGGAATGTTGGGGATGTCATATTCATATGATTGTGATGCAGGCTGCAAATGGATTAGGTTTGCAAGCCACGCTCGGTAAAGATTACTGTCAAGTCATAATGCAGTTTCCTGCTGACACCATTCCTAAATGGGTGAGTTCTTTTTCCTGGTTGAAATGTTCAGCATTTGAAAATGCGTGTATTTGGCATTTGAGTTGGGAATAGGGATAAGATACCGTAATCTTTAAAATGAAAAGAAAGGGTGTTAAACTAGTTTTTTTGTATTGATTCGTAGTCTCTTTAAGCAATATTGTTTAGAAGTTGGAATGTCTTGGCATCTATTTGCCCTCTGTTTTGGTTGTAGACTAATTTAAGTCGCTCCCGTGGGCTAATCTATTCTCTGAATTTTATGTGTAAACAGAAAGATATTAAAACCGGTGAGCTTGAAGGCTTATCTTATGAGTTTGATCTTTGTGAGGCTGTGGCTACATGGGAACAGGTTAGTGTTCTATCACTCGTAGAGATATGCGATCTGACATTACTATGTCATCAAATGAGATATGCAACTGTGCATGTTGAAATCAATTTCTTCTTTTTTGTCTCGACCTTTTCAATGTTAAGTTTGGTTTTGTTTTATGCTTTACAATTGATTTGTTATTCAGTGAGTTGATTGCTCAGGTGCGGAATAGTACCACAATACTGACCAGGGAGTTCATTGACTCTTTACCAAATGGATGGGAGGATTATGCGTGGCGTAGGATTAACAAAGGAGATCGCCTGTTAGTACTGCTCTAGATACTAGTTTCAGAATGAAAAATAATTGGATGAACATGTAGTTGATTTACTGTATTTCTGTATTGCAGCAACCGCTGTAAGAACAAGACATTATGCGTGGAAAAACTTTCACTGGTACTCCCTGCAACACCACCATATGTTCCACGGATGTTTCGCCGATGTGCTGTGATTGGAAACTCAGGAGATCTTTTGCAAACAAGGTTTGGAAAGGAGATTGATGGCTATGATGTTGTTATTAGAGAAAATGGTGCACCAATTCAGGTCAAGCTGATTCTTTTTAGAAGTTTGGAATAGTGATGCTTACTTGACTTTGAGAAATCTTCTTACTTTTTTGTTCTTCTGCAGAACTACACTGAATACGTGGGGAAGAAATGCACATTTCGGCTTCTTAATAGGGGATCTGCTAAAGCTCTTGATAAAGTTGTGGAGTTAGACGGTATGGTAAATGGTCCACTTTGTTGTAAGTATGGCATATTTACTGGAGTAAACACTAAGTAGTAAACACTAAGTATAAAGTTATTGCAGAGTCAAGAAAGGAAGTATTGATCATCAAAACAACAATTCATGACGCCATGAACCAGATGATTCGGGTTTGTATATTGTTATTCAATAACTTGTTGTCTTGACTTAACACTCAACCAAGTACTTGTTGCTGCATATGTTTGTTTTACCTGCAAAGAGTACTGATGTTTTGTTTGTACAAATTTTGATTGCAAACTGCAGGAAATTCCAATAAAAAATCATGTATATCTCCTGCTAGGTGCTTCCTTTGGTTCTGCCGCAAAAGGAACTGGGCTCAAGGCTCTTGAATTTGGGCTCTCTATATGTGACTCAGTAGATATGTATGGTTTCACTGTTGATCCGGGATATAAAGAATGGTAATGAAAAATTTTCTACTCTTTCTGCCAACATCTCCTACAAAATGCTTTCTCACAGATTTAAAATGTTTACCTGATAAAGGATTTTGAAAATATTTTTTCAGGACTAGATATTTCTCAGAAGCCCGACAAGGCCATACTCCTCTACATGGTAGGGCATACTACCAGATGATGGAGTGTTTGGGCGTAAGTGTTTAA
This sequence comes from Pyrus communis, assembly GCF_963583255.1. Classification (NCBI taxonomy): domain Eukaryota; kingdom Viridiplantae; phylum Streptophyta; class Magnoliopsida; order Rosales; family Rosaceae; genus Pyrus; species Pyrus communis. Next base: position 19,713,135 of record NC_084814.1, read on the forward strand.
TTTTCTCCTGTTGTCATTCTGTAACCGGCATATACAAGCAATATTAGTAGAATTTTCTTGAAAGCGCTATACGGAGGAAGAAACCTCCTTTTATGGATCTCAGATGGTAACTGTTTTAGCCAATAAATTACAAATTGTTCAAATAAAGTTTCAAGAGTCCAGAACTATAGCGTCTTTTGTTTGTCTATTTTAGAAAAGTACTTACACCTTCTGCTTATTATGTGAGAGAAATGGATAATTTGTACTGGGTAATTTTTCTTATTTGTTATTGATACATTTTATTTCTCTTTGTTAAGCTTATCAAAATTCATTCGCCTATTCGAGCTGATCCAAACCGTGTTGTGCAATGGGTACCAGAACGAAGTTTAGTAACTGCTGCTAGAATTGCATCCGAGAAATTGTTGAGGTAACATACAAAATTTATTTATTTAATGAAAAAAATCAGATTCATTCTTTAAAATGTGCAGCTGTTATCACGAGCTTGAGTTCGACCAAGATTGAGTCATACATCTTTATGAATCACACATATCGCTATTACAGTTAGGAACTTCTGATGCAACCCTACATGACCGTCCCAGTAAGAGGATAAGTACTATTGTTTGTAGTCAGCTGGCTCGTTGCTACTGAATATCTCTAAACTCATGAAATAAGTTAATAAATAGAGTAAGAGAAGAGGTTCCATTACATTGATGGAGCTTAAAATATGCAAGCTCTCCTCAATATTCGGTTGTTTATGTAGGGAACTTCTATTCGTCATGTGATGGTTTATCTTTCTTGTACATTTCTGATTTTTAGTTCTGCAATGTGTTGAGGGTTTTCTGTTTTTTCATTATATTGTTCCACTTCAAAGTGGTAATTGTGCTTTTGTTTATGTCTATAGGAGGATTGGAGCAGGGTATGTAGATCCACTGCGTATGTGTTCAATTGTAAAGAAGCAAGTCAACCTAAAGCTGACATCATTTCTAAGTCTAAGAAAGGCCGCTATTGACCATCAGAAATATGTGAAAAGTGCAACCTTGTACCCTCTGGAGCGTAGTCCTCGGCATGGTATGCTTTGCACTGTGTGAACCATATAAAGTTGAGTTTACTAGACTGTTCCTTGCACCGAAGCAACTAAACAAATCAGTCAACCCAATTTCTTGGTCCAAGCGCCATACTTAAGCTAATGTACGTAGAAACGAGTAGCAGCTCAAAATTGTTCAGGAAGGAGATCAACAGGAGCCTACTCAGTGTAGAGTTTGGAAAGAGCTGTAAGTTTTTCGGCACCCTGCATTCATCATAATATTGATTTTTCCATCCAAAATGAAAATATTAGGCTGAGATATGAAGATTCAGTCCGTAGCGTCAGTTGACAGTTTGTTTTTCGGAATTAGCAGTGTCGTATATGAGGTTTTACAAATGATTCTTTGGACACAAGACAGGCCATGATTTATATAAATTCTCTTGTTTCTGAAAATTCTGATCCAATAGCTTGTATGAACGGGAAAAATGCAATTCAAATAGCATGAACTTCTCGTGTGTGCAATGCTTGCCACTTTTTCTGACGACATAGTTGAGTACCTGCTGTTATTTTGCTTTTAGATGTACTTGCAGTTGACTGGTTACAAAAAATTTCTTGAGGGAATCGAAAATACTTGGTTTTTATGTTTGGATTATTTTTAATTAGGGACAAATTACATTTTGACACGTGAAATTTTCTTTTTGTGATTTTGACAAGTCACTTAAGTACATGTGTTCACATCGTGAAAGCAACTTGTATGAAACAGGTTCATCGTCCCGTGACTTCTTGATCCAATAATATTCTGCCATGTGGAGAAAGTCTTACACATGACATGACATTTGACATTATTGGACTTGGATACCATGGTGATGCTGAACCCGTTCGTCTTTCTCCCACTTCATTTTAAACGCAAGGATTGTAGCAGTGTTCTTTCTTGAGTTAAATGTAATTGAATGAAAGAGGGTAGATGGAAAACAACCTCATTCTCTTTACTTTTGGTCTATCCTTTAGATTCCATACCCCTTTTACTTGTTTCTGTTCTTCTGTTGTTTGTAAAAATGAGAATTAGTATTATTATCTAGTGATATTTCAGAGGGCGAGTTTTGGTGCAACAGAAAGGTTGTTCCTTTGTGACTAAGAGATCACGAGTTCGAGTCGTGGAAATAGTCTCTTTGCAAATAGTACCTAAAATTATGGATCCATCGATTTTGGAAGAATGTCGAGGAACATCTTAAAGTCTTGAATCCACAATTATTTCCATGGAAATTATAATTTCTTGCATCACAAGAGAACATGTGATGGTAAATGCAATTTTTATACATAATTTGTGTTGAATCATCATCTCTCTCTCTCTTCAAACAAGAGACTTACATACAAACGAAAATTGGAAAAAATCTTATATGCAACAGGTCCACCGCTCTTTTCATTGGAATGGAGAGGGACCAGCAAAACTTGCCATTCAAATTTGGAATCCATCTTGGACCTGGAGTGGATAATCGATGGATACACCAAAAAAGGTAAAAAAAAATAAACATAATATTGGCAAAATAATGAGCAAGATAAACTTCAGGCAGCTTTTATTGACTTTTTTAAAAATTCAGTTTTACTTTTCATACTTGTTATCTCTTTTTAGTTATTGGATCGAATAAATTGAAAAAGAGTAATGCTAAAAAGTTTAATAAAAAGTGTATGAAAAAGAAAAATAAGTATATGAATAACATTATTTTTCCAAAATTTTTTTATGAAAAACAAAAACTAATAAAAAAATTCACGACAGAATAATTTTCTAAACTGTCAATAACAGTTTTTAAAGAAGGAATCACAGCATAATATTTTCATGTGCCATTTATGAAAATGAGTATTTTTGCTCGTCACACTAAATTTTGATGTGTATTTACTATACATCTAATTACGTGTCATGTGTAATTTTATTTAACTCTGGTTAACTTTTTTAAAAATTTAAAAACTAACTCTTAATGTGAAAGTTAACGATTTAAGTGAAAAAACACATAGCACATAATAATATATTATGAGCATACATCGTAGTTATGATGGCGAGTAAAAATGTTTCTTTTATGAAAATTTTGATTGATTGAGAATAAAGATATCTTGTGGTCAATGGGACATTCTCATCTGATAATAACATGGAGAGAGTGACAAGTGTCACCCTCCTGTAGACTCCAACACGCCTTCTCTCTCACCCCCAAACCCCCAAAGTTTCTCACTCATCACTCACTGAAACCTTCACCTTCTCTTTCTCTCTCCCTCCCTCATCAATCACTTCATTTACTTCACAACACTCTCTCTCTCTCTCTCTCTCTCTCTCTAGAAAACGACCAAAAGGACAATCTTGTAGGCACATCGAACAGCACTACATCCCAAAGGCCAAAGAGCACCCTTTGCTTCTCCCCCCATTTTTTCAATTAACCAAAAAAAAAAAAACACAGAGAAATCCGGAAAGTTCGAGTCTTTGCTGAGAGAAACTCAAATCCCAGCAAATAAAATTGGATTTTAGGGTAAAAAAAGGAAAATAAAAATTGGGATTCGATGGCGGAGATTCAACCGCAGCCGGTGAGTCAGATCAACGGCGGAGGGCAGTTCTTGATGGGTTCATCCGAGACGGTAGGATCGAAGCGACAGCGGAGGCCCAGCGTCCGATTGGGTGACATCGGAGGAGACCAGCCGTACGATTCGCAGGTCCGCCGCGCCACCAAGCAGTGGAAGTTCCCGCCGGACCACCGTAAAGACGCCAACAAGTCCTCAAAGATTCGACCTTTAACGAATTTGAGCTCCGTTGGGGAGTTCCATGATACCCTAGACGGCGAAGACAGAGAGGGCAATCTTGATAGTGTTGCCATTGGGAGCTGGAAGGTCAAGGACGCCAAGAAACGGGCTTCGAACGTCACCAAACGGGTCAGATCCAATTGGGTATCTTCCAAGATTGACGAAGGTGGCGGCGGCGGTGAAGGGGACGAGAAATTCAGTGGTGCAGAGGACGTTGATGAAGGGTATCATCGGGATTTCGATGTCGAAAACTCGGAAAGTCCTTTGAAAGAGCAGAGCCCAATTCATAGTTCAGAGAATTTGGGCGTGGTTGGGCGTGCCAATGGAAGGGAGCTGCTTTACCATGGAAGTAGAAGACCCATTAGGACTAGGATTTCGGAGGGTAGGGACAACCATGATGGTATTGAGCTATCCGGGCCGTCGGATACTGATGCCAGGGATTGGAATTGCAGAGGGACAAGTGGGGATAGAAATGAGAATGAAGGAAGAGAGAGGTGTGGGGAAGATGGGGTTAGGGTTTGGCTCAATGGGTTAGGGTTAGGGCGGTATGCGCCGGTGTTTGAATTTCATGAGGTGGATGATGAGGTATTGCCCATGTTAACATTGGAGGACCTCAAGGATATGGGGATAAATGCAGTTGGGTCCAGGAGGAAAATGTATTGTGCAATTCAGAAGCTTGGGAAGGGATTTTCTTGACTTTTTGCTTTTGTGACTGTTGGCAAATAAAACACCGAAATCGAAAAAAAAAATCCCCAGCCATGTCAATGTAAGAGACATGCCTGCAAGTAAAACTGGTTTGGGCTTTTTGGTTATATTTTCACTCTCAAATCTCAACTCAGTAGTATTTTGGATGAGTAGATTTTGTTTTTGATTGCACTATTTGCTCTCTTTTTCATTCTTTCGATGCAGTACAATTTCAGATCCTTATACTTCATTTTGATAGTAATGCTGACTAGTTGTAGTCATCCGTTGATCATAGTGAGACCGAGATGAGATACGTTGTTTTCTTATTTGGCTGTAGCCTTTAGAACAGAATGGGTAAGAGAAACGCCTAGAATTGGTTACAGGAAGGATCAATTGTGATATCTCGTTTCCGTTCATTATTTCCACCAAGCATGTGGAATAGTTTTGAGCTGATGGCCTGTCTAATCTATATAATGATTTCCTAGATTGCCTTCTGTTGAATTTAAGCTTACTTATCTATTAGGCCTCCTGTTTTTATGATGTACAGAGTTGTATATAGAAAACTATGTTATCTTATTGCTGCATTCGATTTTGGGTGATGCTGCAAAGCATTCCGCACATTTGCAGGTTTTTTGCCGTAATTGTGGCATTTATTTGGAGCCAGATTTGGTTAGTGGATCAACTGATCAAGTTAGTCCAAGTATATACATATCTGGTTGGTTTATGAAAGAGAAGATATAGGCAAGGAGTTGAATTTTGGAAGTCCAATTTGGATTGTTGTGGTTAGAGAGGGGGACGCCTGAAAGTTGAGATTAAATGTACAGAGTTGTATAGTTCTCTTAGGGTGTTTTAAAGGTAGATTGGATGGCAGTGGAGGTGATGTTCTCCCGATGTTATCTTTCCTGCAGAACCAGGACGGGGATTTAGAGTCTAAGAGGTCAGGCATTGCTGTTACAATATCCTTGATCGAGGCGGGTTGAAGTTTTAATGCTGAGTTGCTCAGAGGGAAAGCTTGCTTTCTAGTTCCAGAAGGCATTGCTTCCTTCACCAATCCTAACCCGGGCAAGATGGGCTTGTGCCGATCTAGGGCAGGGTTAACAAGGTTGAGTATCGCAGGGTATTAGTCGTGCATCTCTTCCAAAAGACGGTATAAAATGAAATTGTGAGACATGGATGTCTAGTGTTAGGAATCACAGTTTGAGCACCGAGTCATCCAATACTCGATGAATTGCCTTCTTGTTATACATGTAAAATTCCATACTGCATTATTACCATTATATTCTAAATAGTCTTCATTGCATCTTGATTTTGTCTTCCCTATATATATATCTTGACAAAGTTTAGGATTGGTAGCGTAGGTAACTTTCACTAGCTGGTTATTCTGGTGTTTCCCAATATATGTGTGTACAAATCTGCAAAGTTTCATGACGAATGTCGACTTAAGAGTTTGAAGTTTGTGTTCTTTTCTTTTTCCAGGGAAAGTTGAGCCTGCAAGACACCTATTTGTACGCGGTACGTATTTATGTAAAGGCTTTGCTTGTGTAGTTTTATCACCTTGTTTTTATAGTATGGTTACTGAGTTTTCATTACTGCTGTATATGATTAGCCAACAGCTACCGATAGAGGCATTTCATTAGAATTTAGAACGGAACCAGGCCTTCTTTGAGATTTTGGGAGCCTGTGTGAAATTTATAAAAGGGCTCATTCTTAAGATAGTTTTTCAAAAAAAGTAAGACTATATACTGATACTAAAAAACATTAACTTTAATCAAAACTAACTTAAGACTCACTGAATGTCATTAAACAATAAATAAAAAGAGCTACAAACATAACTTTTACTAAATAATCAAAATCGCTTCAATTTTAAACAACCAAATAAGAAAAAAAATTCAAAAACTAACTTCAAAGTTTCACTTGAATATATAGCATTATTATATAATCGAATTAAAAAAAAAAGATCGTTTTTAGGTGTTGTTATGAGCACTTCAAATATCTCATTGTACACTCTAAATTTTTATATTTAGAAAGAAAAAAAAAATTTACACTTATAAGGATTATAAGGAGTGCATAATGAGATTTTAATGTGCTAATAAAAGCAATTATTTTTTTAATATATAGCATGATTACATATAAATTTTAGATGAAAATCTTTTTGGAGCCCCTCAAATTTGGGATCATGTGCAATCGCACCTTTCACTCTCCCTCAACGCCTCTTCTGAACAGAACTTGCTGATGGTCCGAGGTTCGGATTAGAAATCACTGTCCTTATCATACAAGATTCGTGAGGTCTCACGATGATGGCAATTCTAACCGTTGAAATCGATATCTATTGATAACTGCCTGAATGGATTGGATTTAGGTATGAAAATTCGGGTATATTTTGGATATGAGGAAAAACCGTGAATAATATTCGATTATGGTTTTGGATATGGTTACAGGGGTCTTCAATTCATATATGTAACCAAATCCGAACCGAATTATATATAATATAATAGTATTTATATATAATCATATATAATATAATCGTATTATAATATATATATATATATATATTTATTTATTTATTTATTTATTATTCACTGAATCCTACCTTGAGAATACAAATGTTGCACTGTGTGAATTGCATGTTGTGGGCAAGTTAAAAAGTTTTGATATGAATTAAAATCTATGAGAATCTAGACCAATATTACTTATGGGAGATATCAAAGATCAGCCAACATTATCAATATTTAACTTTAATTTTTATGCTCTACAAGATCCATTCATTAAATCATTTTATACATTAAATATTTAGTGACGAAATTAATATTTACTAAATTATCATGTGTTTATTGAACGAATATATTTTATGTATTGACGAAAATAGGTATAACCGTTAACCGATGGGAATTCGTTACCTAGTGGGTATGGTTATAGATAATACCCGATGGTTAATTGACGGTTATGAATATGATTAATTTTCGTGATTATGAAGATGGATATAACATTTCCGTCATCAAATCGAACCGTTGCCATCCCTTTTGTGAGACCCATCAATTACTTTGCACTTCAATGCCATCCTTATCGTCTAATTCTGTCGCGTGCAAGTGCATGCTTTCTCTTGAAAAAATAAGTGACAAAGTTGTTACCTTAGGATTGTTGCAACATGGCTAGAGATGAATCGCAACAATTTAAACTTTCATGTATCAAAGTGGAATTTCCCTAAATTATAGACATCTGAATGATGAGAATTTCACAGCAGCCGCTGAGATTGATCTAACAGCTAAGGACGTTGTGCAAATATATGTTGTGTATACAGCAAAAGGTGGTTGTGCCTGTGAGCATGGGATCCCACTCCCTCTGCTGTACTTGTACTTCAAAGACCCCGACGGATTGAGATTCTCACCGAATCTCCCATTCCGGATTTCGCGGGCTGGGCAATTCGGACCAACATGACATCAACTAAATTCATTTCTAATCAATACAACAGTGCTGAGGTAGAAACACACAACTGGTTTTCAAACAAATGGGAGATGCATATGTACATATTTCATTGATACAATTAACCGATATAAAGATTTAACGGTATTATACCTGACTGTCTTTAAGGCTATATGCCTCACATTTTTCAGCATGAATTTTTGCTGGATTGTAAGAGCAAGTCCACCGGGAGTGGAATGCCCGGCACCCAAAACAGGCCATCCGCCAGCCAAATCACTCCACCCCAGCCTAATAGGCTGACACCCAGCCCAAGCCAGGCAAGAGACCGGCCCAGAATCGACAGACCCAACAGTCGTGCCTTCTGATGTCAGGCTTACGTCAGCCTAATGTCAAAGCCCACTATGATCACAACTGAATCGTTCGAGTGTGCATCATTGGGCAGTTGCCATCATGGGCACGCAGATCTGACCTGCGGAGACAGAAGGTGCCTAAGAACGGTCTGATTTAAGAGCAACAGTAAGTGGCGCCACCTACAGAATGAAGTAAAGTGGTGGCGGGGATGGAAGCAGTAAGTGGCGCCACCTACAGAATGAAGTTAAGTGGTGGCGGGGATGGAAGCAGCGGTGGCGTTGTGGTGGAGTTAGGGCTTGAATGGATCTTAATGGCAAGGACGGAACCCATATAGAAGGGAGAAAGAAAGAGCAACCCAGTCCCCATACAACCAGTGATACCAAGTGATGGAACCCATTTAGAAAGTCGAAGGAAAAGGGCAAATGCAAAGAAATTAAGAAAGTAAACAATTAATAATATTTTTTTATAAAGTCAGAAATTAAAATTAATTTTTTTTTTATTATTTTATAATAAAAAGTAATAATAATAGATCTGTTGAGCTGCTGGAGGTGAAAGCGAAAATGATGCGAGGGCGAGGACATAAGAAGCGAAAACTAGGTTAACAAAAATGAACAAGAGTACCAACCTCGGATGCAGCTATATAACCATCTGCAGTGTCGACGCGTAATAATTCACAGACATCTCTTCCCATTTTTCCAACTGCCCCGATGCTGAGAGCCTCATCCCACTAAACATATGCCTGCAACAAACACCAAGGAGAGAGCAATGGTAATGCTAAGTTCATCTGTTGAAAAAACACTAGAGTGAAATTATTCTGAAAAGATCACTCGGCAATCTAACAAGTACATTCCTTGTATTTCTTACAGGTTGCAACAAGCTCTGGAAGGTTGCAGAGATCGCCTTCCGTACTGTATATTCCCTCTACAACAACGATTATCTTCTTCCACGCCTGTGTGTTATAGATTGCCCCTCAACTATTTGCTCTCTCAAAATCTTCTCCAAGTGCCAAGGCGCTAAAGCAATCAGGAAATAGAGAGCCAAATAAGTAAAGAGAGCTTCGGATTCAATCGCGCTCGCGAGCACTCACGGAAAACTTTTCCGATGACTGGATCCCACGAGACGTGCAGTACTCATCCGACGCAGCAAAGCCTAAATAATTATACGATCCCAAATTGAGAAACATACGTTTCTTTGCTCTTCGTCTGCATCAAGTACATTTCGAATGATTAATCTGCGAAAAATGGAAGGAAACAAAGAAAGTTGTTTTAAAATTACTCACTTGAGAATATCCTCAGAAACACGTTCAACTACATCAAGAGCACTTGCTATTGGTCTTCCAAAGAAATCCTACACAGATTATCAACCACGGAACTCTGGCATCCTAATCTCAAATATGTGGGTATATATAGGTATATATGCAGGAAAGCATTTTGGCATTTTTATACAGGCAATATTCTAATTTAAACTAATCTAAACTACATGCATTACATCATAAACTGCCTTTAATAGCATGTTTTTATAGCGTATTTTTATGAAAATGCTATGTTTTTTTTTTTTTTTTTTTTTGAAAGAAATGTCATGTTACAACATTTAATAGCATTTTAAAAACTTAAACAGGGTTTCTTAGCCATACGCAATCAAAAGTTTAAATATATATTTTTTAAATAAAGTTTAACGCCAACAAAGAAACACGACAGCTTATAAGAAAAAAGAAACTCGATTTACAAATAAAAAATAGTTTTGCGTAAACTCATAGAGCGCACAAGCACACTTTCTCAATCGTCCTGCTTGTCGTCTCCATCACAAATCACCGTTTTCGACTCAGAATATCACCATTGCAATCTATCTTTCTCGCATATCTTCACAATCGCATAGCCGCGCAACCACAATCACACTGCTGCGCGCATCCACAATCGCCATTGCAAGCTTGCAAGTGTCAGATTAGACCAAATCATTGCTGCGGCCATCAACAATCGCATTGAGTTCCCAATTTTAAAAAAGTTACGTATATGCTCTTGGATTGGTAATTAGGGCTTGGATTTTATGAATCACATATATGCTCGTCATGTCTTCTATCACTCTCTTTGTGATTTTCATCTAACATAAATTCTTTTTTTTCTTTTTTTTTTTTTTTCTTTTTTTTTTGTAAATATTCTAACCTAGGACTGAAACTGTAGTCAAATTATCAAAAAGTTGAAGCTAAATCGCAGTCTCGTTGTCGCACAAATAATGAGCTCGATCAGCATTGATAAGCTAGAAAACTTCCTCTATTTGGTAAGATTTGTAATTATGTAATTTCTTGGTGTCTAACTCGAAGCTTGATCAAGCATAGTTAGTTCTTACCCAATAGAGGGAGCTTTCTAGCTTATCAATGTTGGTTGAGCTCACTGTGCGACAACGAGATTGCGATATGGATTCAACTTTTTTATAATCTGACTAGAGTTTCAATTCTCGGGTAGAATATTTACTAAAAACAAAAAAAAAAAAAAAAAACAAAAAAAATACTATACTAGATGAAAATCACAAAGGGAAGGATAGAAGAATAAACGAGCATACATGCGATTCATCAAATCCAAGCCCTAATTACCAATCCAAGAGCATATACGTAACTTTTGTAATCTAAAAACCCTAATTTAGAAAACGTTTCAGATGCATATAAAATTTCTACAACCAAAGGCAGATGAAAATACTGGAATAAGCATACGATTTGATCTAATATGACCTTGCAGCTTGCAATGGCGATTGCAATTGGGAACTTACTGCGATTTTGGATGTGTGCAACAGTGCGATTGTGGTTACGGGGCTGTGCGATTGTGAAGATATGTGAGAAAGAGACTGCGATGGCGATTTTCAGAGTCTACGACGGAGACATGTGTGGCGATGATGACGACGACGGAGATTTGTGATGGCGACGGCGACCAGGACGACAGAGAGAGTGTGCTCTCTGAGCTTACACGAAACTATTTTTATAATCGAGCTTCTTTTTTCTTATAAGCTACCATGTTTCTTTGTTAGCATTAAACTTTATTTTAAAAAATATATACATATTTAAACTTTTGATAGTGTAGGAACGCTATATTCAGTTTTTTAAATGCTATTAAATGTTGCAACATGACATTTAATAGCATTTTCATAAAATTTATAAATTTAAATAAATAAATAAACGCTATACAACATGCTATTAAAAGCAGTTTTTGGTGTCGTGAGCCCAACCTGTTGGCGTTTGATTCCAATTTTTTATTCTTCTAGCAAGACGATATTATAATTAAACCAATCTATTTTGTACAAATACTCTAACTAACGGAGAGCAAAGTTTGAGCTTGAGTGCAAAGGAGACGGGAACATTTTCTTTATTAAGTGGCCTAACTCACATATGAGCTATTAGATCGTACTTTTGTATGAACAAACCATATAAACAAGTTGAATATCAGAGTGCACCATAACCAAGACTGCAAAATCCTAAGAGGCTACATCATGACTAACATATTCTCGACTGAATAACAAGCATGCTATTTATAATAAACTAACCCTAATCCTAAAAGGTAAGAAATCAAAATCCTAATGCTAACCGGTTAAGCCCAAAAAACCATGGCGGTATACGACATGGGTTTGCAAACAAGCAGATGCGGACTAGTAGGCATGCAAACTTGACTTGACCAGCGAACTTGACATGACTTGATTTGCGAACTTGACCTGACTTGACTGGCGAACTAGACTTGACTGGATTGGCAAACTGATTCTTGCTGGCAAGCTGATTTTGGCTGACAAACTAATTCAGGTTCAGATTGGCTAATGTTGACACTATATAAAGAACTCGTCACTAAACGTACGAGATTTCCATATCTCAATTGTAACAACAAATGACGAAAATAAAAAGATACTATCACTCAAATGATCACAAGTCCAAACACTCAAGTGACGGTCACAAAACAATTCCAAATAGGCTAGGAACTTGTGTGGGCCTAAAACTAGCTTGACCATTTTTTTTCCCCTTGTCCGTGTGGGCCAAACAATTTTTTTGTTTTAACTTTTTCCTTTTCTTTTATTTATTTATTTTTTTTCTTCTTCTTGTCTTTCTAATGGAAAATTAACACAGCAAAAGCAACAGTGGGTACTGGTGAATGGTTCAGACGAACGGCTGGGACTGGGTCGGGTTGCAGCGATGCGGGTGCGAGTCGGGTTGATCAGATGCGTGTCTGGGTTAGAGCACCAAAACAAGTGCAGGTTGAGTGGGTATGGTGCATGTATGGTTCTGTCGGTGCGGGTGCTTGGAGGGTGCGAGCAAGTGCAGCAAGGACGGAGAGATTTAGGACTGAATTCAAGCAGGTGGCGAGACTGGTTCGAGGCGAGCGAGATGCAGGTTCAATAGGTGCGGATCAAAGTGGTGCAAGAGGATCTGGTACGGCTTGACAGAGATGGGTCAGGTGCGGATTGTTCAGTCGTTGTGCCCTGGATTAGGGTTTTACAGTTTGAAAAAAAAAAAAAAAGGGAAACTAAACCAGTTGCTGAACCAACCCTCTGCCCCGTCGCCGCTTGGCCATCGTACCAGACATCACCATCACGCTGCCGCAGCGCAACTAGAAACCCAGAACACGACCTCCTGCAACCGGCCTCCGCAAACCTGTCGTCGCTCTGTTTCAAAAATCTGATCGAAGTCTAGATCCCGACTCGCATTCCGCTGCTGCTCCAGACCGTGTCGCACCTGATCCGTCGCCATCCTTGCTGCACCGCTTCTGTCCCGCATCACTGCAATCAGTTCTCGCCGCCGCCGTCCACCACCACCCGTTGCCAGACCCGCCTGAACAATCCGCACCTGACCCATCTCTGTCAAACCGTACCAGATCCTCTTGCTCCACTTTGAATATCAGAGTGCGGCGTAACCAAGACTACATAATGATAGGAATATTATTAAACAAATAAGAATGCTAAAACGGCTACAAAATCTCAAGAGACTACATCGTGATTAACATATTTTCAACTGAATAACAAGCATGCTATATATTTATAATAAACTAACCCTAATCCTAAAAGATAAGAAATCAAAACCCTCATGCTACTGGGTTAAGCCCAGAAAACCATACATTCAAATAAACCAAAATACTAATATTTTCAAACAAAACATGGTTGCGATGGTTACCTATGTTAAGGTGTCTGTTACCACCTTCATTAATCATGCCCTGATTGTCTCTTCCAGTCCAAGATTCCAACAAATCTACTACTGCTGCATTTCTCACTCTGATGCTTTATACTTAAAGCATGACCCCATGTAGCAAGTTCCCTCGTAATATCCAGACAACTAAGACAATTGAAAATTTATTTTTTTGGTTAAAGTTAATGCTGTTGATCAACTTCGCATAGTTTCGAATAAATTGACAAGATATATTGTTCGGTATTATAATCACAACACAAGCATGAGAGTTGCAGTTTAAGCATCCAAAACAGTCAAGCCGCAGCTTGATTGTTGCACCTTTTCTAGTAATGCATACATCGTTTCACAGTAAAAAAAAATGTTTACCACATATATATAGACAGGGTTCCCCCATCAGACAATCATGAAATCTGGGAGCGATCATATATATATTGGGAAATCTGCATATTGTATAAAAAATCAAATTAGTGTGAGATGAACGCATATGATTTTAGCTCGTCGCAAACCTTGATCCACTACTGTCCGAATCCGCATTTCTTGGTAGGGTTTAAGTGGCGATCGAATACGTGGGAAGTACCGTTTTCAATTACCAGCTGCAAATTGTGATGCTATGCATACTCATAAAATGTACCTCTAGACATTGTATATATACATGCTGCAGTAGTCACATCAAAATGCATATCCAATATATAGTAAAACGACATCAGTAGAGACTTAAAAACTCCATATACATGGAAGAGAGGAAAGTCTAGCATGAAAGATAAGAGCCAGTCAGACAAGCCGAAGGACAACTTGCTTATCTAGAAATCTCAATATATATAGGCTCAAGCGCTAACTTGTTAGTAACTTGTGCACATATGAGATCTAATTAGGCAAGTCATCCCTGGCTACCAAACATGGCTCTTCACCTTCATACAGGACTTCTCTTCCTCTGAATTTAATTTGTTGCCTATGTTCTCTATTGTTAAACTAAGCTTCTATTTATAGGTAACACATCGGAGGCTGCCTAGTCATGCTGCAACTAACTATATCAGTGCAGAAGATATGGATCGAATATATTCGTTCCTCCAATTAGAGGCCAGCAAATTGTATCCATTTGATCTTCATGCGAGTGCTGCAACTTATGCATGTTGATGTTTGATGTGCTAGCAAGCTCATCCTGCATGGATAAGTACTGATGAGTCTCAAAATTGATAAGTCAAAAGGTACAAATTAAAGGTTTCACTTTTGCATATCACGCCACAATAGCAAATAGAATATATTGGTCGTCGGTGGTCAAGCAACTTGCACTGAATTTGTTCTCAATCTTCATTTGACCTTTCAGTATTATCTGTGCTATTTCATGAAAAATATTTAGCTTGTTACAATTAAGAAGTCGCTACGATTAATCTAATGTTACATATGTATATGAATTTTTCTTTTTATGATTTTCGATGAGATATTTTCGTATGTGTCTAAATACAATTTGCAATTAAGTAAAATGACATTAATTTATAAAAATTCAAGTTGTGTTCATACAACATTTGTGCATGCAGTCTAATTCTTCGTATCTTTTCAATCTTTATACCATTTATAGATTACTTCTACTCACAAATTTGACTCCTTTACAATCTCCAGTTAGCTAGACTTACACGGGTATAAAATGGGGCGAAGGCCACCGGTTTATTAGCCACAAGTCTAACAACTGTGGCCCTTGTTGCTTAGGCCATAGATAGTCCGCATCTGAGGCTACTAATTAGTCCCTCACAGATAACACATCGAAATGCATTATTGCATAAGTAGCAGATGGTAGTTATTGTAGGTAGTTGATATATGCCAGATGCACAAATCAATCAAAGATTGACAAACGCTCATGTCGTTGTGGACAATTGCACTCACAAAGCTCTTCTTCCTATTGAATACAAAATCAATGGTGCATCGATAAATACTCTTAATCAGAGCTCACTACGCCATAACACTACATCTATCACGGCTAATTGATCACGGATGTATAAAGTCCGTTATAAATAGTCAAATTTAACCACGGACATTTGAAGTTCGTGGTAAATAATTATTATAACAACGGGCATAAACAAACCTGTGGTTGAAATGGTTAAAATAACAACGTGCGTTTAAAGCCTGTTGTAATTTAGCTAAATATTACCACGAGGAAAGCCCATGGTTGCAAAAAGTTTTAACAACAGCGCCTTTTTAATTTTATGACGGACTGTAATTGTTATCTTTGTAATTTAAATTTTTTATTTTTTTAATCAACTAGTATCTCTAATCTCTATCTCTAATATCTAATACTGGAAAGTCATAAATCAAGTTTGGTGTCTCAAGGCTTCACCAAAAATAATTCGACTAAAAAACCCCCTTAAACCAAAAAACCCAAAACTAGCTGAAAATAATAGAATCAAATTCTCATGGGTAATTTTGTCATAAAAATAAAAAAAATAAAACAATTTTTTTTAAAGAACTAAATAAAATGGATTAAAGCCAAGTGGGTTAAGCATGTAAAGGGAAGGAGTTTTGCAAAAAAGAGATAACCGTCGATCATGGGATTCAAATCCAAAATTACCTCTACGTTCTACAAAGTTTTCCATCAGTTCAGGTTCTTTTCTTACTCAATTTATCAGGAATGAATGATACCCATTACTACCTCTCCCAATTATGGTTCACACAGCAATCTAAGAACAAGGTAGAGGGATTGAAAATGGATGTAGGGAGCACTGCTGGTATTGTTTAATTTTCATTTGGGTTTTTCTCTCAAGTTATTTATAATATTTTTTATTGTTGTTCGCTGCAGACACGTAAAGCAAGCAAAGTCAAGAGAGTAAATTTGTTTACGCAACTTTTATGTGCCTTTGAAATTATTCTATGATTTTATTTTTTGTTTATAAATCATGACAAGTGTTCTAGAATCAAAATTGTGTTGCATAAACATGACAAATATCTCTCAAAAAGGTATATTCTTCCTCCCCTTCTCTCTCCCTACGTGTTGCTTTTCTGTCACTCACGCTCATAATAATTTCATATGTTGCTTATTCAATCTGTAATCTTATAAGAATAATTTCATATTTATTCTTTTTAGTTCAGTTATTGATCATGATAAGTTGCGGCTCTACAAGTTCGATATTTTCTCATATGCTACTTATCCCTACAGGTACAAAAGCATGCAAACTATAGAATATCCCTCCACCCAGCCTTCCTAAAAGTTGCGTTAGGTTTTTGGTTCATTTACTTTCAAGTTTGGATAAATAGGTGCTCATTCTATTTTTATTTTATCCACTAATTTAAATTGAAAATTGATCCACTAATTTACGATTTCTATGTAATCTTGCACAGATAAAGAAGAACGAGGACGAAGGAGAATGGGGAGATCTACAGTAATTGACAAAGAGTCTTTCCCTTTGTTTTTCCTTGTCTTATGGTTCAAGTTTAAGGAATTAAAATGTCCTCATTTGGTGTAGGTGGTCTTGATTTCTAAGCTTTATATTTTTCCTTGTTTGTCTCATAGGTGGTTGGTGGGTCTAATTCATGAGGGTTTATAACTCAAATATCAACTACATTTACAGCCACCTGCAAATTTAAAGTGTGATTGGCTTGCAGGAGATGTGTGTCTTCTTGAAGAAACGATTGCAGAGAAGACGAATATCATTGGAGGACTAAGGGTGGAACTAGGACTTGAGTTTTGTTTTAAAGTGTGAAGCAAAGTCTCTACATATTTTGGTGATTTGGTATATTTCTTAATATAACTACTCATTTTGTTGTTAATTTTAGTGTAATATTAGAATATATGAATTTTAATAAAGTTAAATTTGCAATTTTGTATATAAATATCTTTATATATATATATATATATATATATTAATTTATTAGGGAAGTGTTATTAGCACTCCAAAAATCTCATTCTACACTCCTCACAAGTGTATTTTTTTTTCCAAATATAGAAAGTTTGGAGTGTAGAATGAGATTTTTGGAGTGCCAACAACAATTCTCATTTGTTAAATCTTTTTTAATTTTTTGTACTTTATAAATTTTTTTTATAACGAGCATTAGCCATGATTAATTTGTAATCCACAATGGTCATAGCACATGGTGTTAGATCCCAATCTACTACGGGCACAATCTGTGGTTACTTTGCATTTAACAATGTGCATAGTTCGTGGTAGAAACAAAAACTTTTTATCACATCTAGAATACTAACAGGTACAATGCCCATGGTAGATTGCAATTTATCACGGGCATCCACCGTGATAGATGAGCTTTTTTCTTCTAGTGGCTATAAGTTTTCTAGTGAAATTGCAATTTGAAGTCATAAGTGTATAACATTATAAGTGGTGAGGTGGTTACAGTCTTCGTCTTCATCTTCAACTCTTCTCCCCCTTCTCCTAAATAAATGGAGGATCATATATTTCTTGGTTGGCATTGAGGCATCCAACCCAATCTATTTCCAATTTCCTCATTGACATTCTTCTAACTACAAAAAGGACTGAAATCGAAATTGTTTTGACCTTGATTGATAAATCACATCCGGCATCCTTAAAGATAAGATCTGATAGGATTTATGGTATGAGATGACACGACTCTCCTTGACTTTCTTTTATAATCCCTTTGTGAGCTCGCTTATTCCAAAGTTCCTCACCTGCTGTATGATAGTAAGATCTCAACCGCCATGTCATATTCCCACCCAACAAAAGAGGAAAATAATAGTAAAACCATCCAACTTAATCACCAAATTCTGTTTACAATAATATTCCAAGCTTGTTACTCAAAAAAGCAACAAATCCCATCGCTTCACTTGCATTCAACTTTATTTGGTTTTTGGTTCTTCTCAAGGGCAACTACAAAGAATACTTGTGCCCATGGAATGGTGGATGTGTTTTGGATTGATTTGATTCTTCTTGGTACACCGGCCGGCTTCATGGCTTGAGATGATATCCAAACAATTTTTAGGAAGCAAATTAAATGTTAGGGAAAATGCATTCTCCTACTATATTGGTGGATTGCTTGGATAATTAGAGTTTATCTTCATTGTGTTTTTTCATAAAAGAGTTGGAGTTATATTTAACCACGTGTTTAATGGGCCATACATGCAATGAATTCCACATAAGTAACCTTTTGTGTTTCAAGTAACGAAAGACTCATCAGCAAGTCATGTTAAGTCAATCTTGATGTTATTAGTAATGAAACCATTCATTTATAGATAAAAATATATTCTTTCATACTTAAAATAGTAGAACCACATGGTAGCATGAAGATCGCACTTGGATATCTTCGGGATTTACAGCCTTTACAAGCGGGGGCCAGGTAGATAGAATTCGTCTAAGTTCAACTTGCATTACATCGGTCGTAGAGGAGAATCTTGCGCACAACTAATATGTATCCTCTTTCCAAAACAAGAATTTAATTTTTTTTTTTTTCCTGTTGAGATATGAATAGTGCTACACTTAGCATCTATTTGTCTCATCATGTCCCATTTCTGTTAGACATATGGTACAAATAGATGGTTAAGATGACCTTTTTGTTCATCTAATTTCCTCTACCGCCTTAGGAATAGTAATTGATCTATGTGGATTAAGTTTTATAACATGGTGGAAAATTATATAGGCAATAAATTGGTTATTCTTTTTCACTATTTATCTTAATATTTACCGATTCGACATGAAAAATGAGGTTTTTTTCCCCCAGTAAAACTGGGATGAAGTTGACCCAAGATATTCAAGCTAAATTCGCAATGAAACGTCAAAACAAAGAAAAACATAAAATTTATACAAGGTAGCGATTTTCTCACTTATCTATTTTAATCATCTATGTATGCCCGTTAAAAAGCGCAGATGACTAACAAACGAGTGCGAAAAAATCACTACACGAACAAGCAACTAAGCAAAAAATCAACCTCCCATGCATATTGAACCAAATCAAGCCATATCAACATTGAGTGGAGGGCTTGCAGAGCTGCCAAGATTGCTGTTTCTCACATTGAAAAGCTACAAATAGTACCCCCTGACTTTTATTATAAATTTTGAGCTCTTGAATGCTAGCAAAGATATCATATCATAGCAACTTGTTATATATGACTAGCTAAGAGATTGTTTTCATTTCTCCAGTGTAAGTAATAACTTTTTTTGGTGGTTAATTAAGGTCTTTTCCTTTAACTCATTGCGGTTTGAGTTTAAACTCTCATTTCTTTATGTAATGTGAATTACAGTTGTATTAACGTTTGTATTAAAAAATTTCTCCCTTAACTAAACTTTAGAGTAAAATTATCGGTTCTACTAAGACAAAAAAAATATTTTAAAATTAGTTGACGGTGCAAATTGGGAGAGTGGACATAAAATGAAGATATATATAGGAGAATATAATCGATTGCATGAGTTTTTCATTTGTTTTGGGTGGAAAGGAAGGTTGCATGGGTTTGACTTCAATATTGGCATACATGGTAAAACGTAATTATTGATGCTAATCATTGACTTTATCAAGAATATGAATACTAATCATTTTTCTCCATTTGACCAAAAAAAAAAATGAAAATAATAAAATTTGTGATAAAACATGGAGAAATTCTAAAGAGACTTTCAAATTTGGATTTTTTATGGATTCTTCGTAATTTCACAGTTTAACATCAATTTTTATGTCAATTTTATAAAATAATGTGCGAAAAAATTGAAATGACAAAGAGACCAAGAAAAGTCTCGCTTTTGAGCAAGTCTTCTAGCATTTCTCAAAAAGAAAAGAAAAGAAAAAGAAAATAATATAGAAAAATGCTAAGGAGACTCTCACAAAATGAGACTCTCCAAGAACTCTTCGCCACCTCATATTTTTAGCACTATTCTCATTATAAAACATTATGCAAAAAAATGAGGTGGCGTGAAGCTCACCCCACTTTAAAAGTCTTCTTAGCATTTTTCCATTTTACATATTTTATATTAAACGTCATCAAATGGAAGGCATCATAATTTTTTATTTGTAGTTGCTATTTTAGTGCATGATGCCAACATCAACATGATCGAAATTTCATTCAACATTCATGCTAAATAAGGTTATGTTATTGCAGCTAGCACCAATTAATAGTAATGGTTACGTACGTGTACTTGACTACTAATTAAGTTTCCATAAAACAACTCCTCTTTAAACTTCCATGCACTACTAATCTTGTCTTGCCAGTGCTTTAAGATGATAATATATTTAAATAAAAATGCGAGGAAACTAAAAATATGTTAGTTAAAAGTAATAAGCATTAGAATTCTTGACCAAGTCACCGTGTGAATGGAGGTGATTGGACCCGATTCTTATTTCTAATGCATATTGCCATATTGGTTTGCATGAAAAAATTAATTACAAATTTTACGTACAAAAAGGGAAAACAAAATCTCAAACAATCACATTTTCGAGTATTACTAATGATAATTGACCAATAATAAAAAAAAAAATGACCAATAATAAAAATAAATAAATAAATAATAATTGACCAATAATCTCCAAAGTTTCACAAAGGAGTAGAATTTTCTCCCGTATGAATTTCTTCCGCTCCTTTCTGAATTTCTTCTCCTCCCCTCCTCTTTCCTCTTACTTTCCTATTTTTCTTTCTCACTCTATAAAGAAGACGATAGAAAATGTTAACGTGAATTAATTGTGACCGTTCAAATAAGAGAAAATTATAGAGAAATGAAATTTGGAGAGAAGATAATCCTACTCCTTAGTGAAATGGTGATCCTTAACTTCCAGTTGACATGGAATGGTGGAATGAAGTTAATTTGTTCTTATTTATATTTTGTTGGGACTTTATGGGCTATTCATTTGGAAATTAGTATTCGTGGTTATACTTTTAATTATGTTTACTGTGAAGTGAATATGGATTGTGGCAGTAGACGGGACGAGCTTGATTTTTAATTATAATTACGATCACTTTTGTGTTTTTTTTTTTTTTTTTTGAACAAAGGATATTATTTATATTAAGAGAATAAGAGAGTGAGTTAAATCTTTCAATTAACTCGTAATAATATGTTTCAAAATCACCTTTGGCGAGAATCGAACCTAAGAGTTTGATTTTATGATTTTTTTCAATGTAATTTTATAAAAATTTGATCTACAGTTTAAGGATTCGTGGAAGATTTTCTTTATATCTTTCCTATATTTTTAAAAAATAAATATTCTTGCTTAGTTATAAATCATAATTGAATTTTAAAATCAAGATTACTGACGATATATTTTAGTGTAATATTTTTATGAAATTATTATTATTTTTTATGAAAACAAGTGGGACACAGGCTGCGATTCCCTAATAAACAGAAAATGTACAAGGTCATGGGTTCGATGCTCCAAGTTGGTGAGTCTGCTTGATTGTGACCACGGGGAGGGTGAAATTTCTCATTGCCTCTCAAAGCCATAAAGGGATGGATAACCATGGATTGCCACCAGTTGTCCCTCTTTTTTAAAAAGAAGAAAAAAATGAAAACAAAAAAAATAAAATTTGAGTAAAACGGATAGAGCACACACTAATAAAGTTAACATTCGTTGAAAGCGGCCATTTACCACTGTGGTAGAAAGGATTTATGCCATTTACCACGCCGGAATTCGAAACCTTCGGCTCCCTAATCTAACATCTAACCACTAATGTCATCGTCTTATTAAAAAAAAAAAGAAAAAACTTAATATTCGTTTAATAATTATTTTGTTTTAAGCTTTTTTATTTTATTTTTTGAAAACTTGCAATCTTGTGTGATAGTTACTTTTAATTTTCAATAAAGTAAAAAATAAAAACGTCTCCTTAACTAAAGTAATTCAACAATTCCAATAGTTTCATTGCAATTTCCCCCTCAATTTAAATAAAGTTAATAAATAAAAAGGCAATAATAAATAAATGGTTAATGACCAAAATATAACCAATAAACAAATGGTAAAAGTATCTTTCAGTCGCTTTCTTTCCTTAAATATCCAGTGAGGAAGACGCTGTGCTTTTACTTTCCAGAGTAATAAACACGTACATACATATGGTCAGACTATCCCGGCAAAAAGTCACATGCTTAATGTCTAAGCAACTCGTCAACCTCTCCCGTCACAGCACAATCCCATTAGCCAAGCCCAGCAATGACTCCTACTCGTAATCCAATCCAACGGTCCAGAAGCGGCTGTGACGATAACGGTGAGAGACAACTGGAGATTACCCCCGAGTTTGCGGAAAGAGCAGGAAACTTGGGAAGTTTCGCTTTCCTACCTGTCACTAAAACTTTAAAAGCAAATCAATTGACGAGGGCAAGGGTAAGGGGTAGAAGTTTTATTTATTATTATTATTATTTTTTAATTTTTTTTTAATTTTTTTTTGCTAGCAAAGAAAATTTATTAAAGAGAAGAACCTCTAGTAGAACTAGTTCTAAGAGTATCAAATAACAGAGTAGCCTTAGCTTCGATCGAAATGCATGCATCCCAAATACGAAGATTAGCAAACTTAATACCAACATAAGCTAAAGTATCAGCCACAAAGTTATTTGATACTCCTGAAATTTAGCATTCTTAGAATTATGTTGTTGTAAACAGTGTTTGAAATTTCTTCAACATGGTTAACATTTTAGTGAAAATGTCAAGAAAAATTGATGAAAAATATAGAATGGAGGTAAAGTCTAAACTTCACAAGATCACAAGATATAAGAGAAACTTTTAAATTTTGGCTAAAATCAACATATTTCATCAATATTTCTAACACATCGGCTAAATATCTATAAATTGACATATGACATTCCCTAAAGTTTCATTTTAAATGTCCATGTTTTTTAGCAAATTTTCATCGAAGACAACTGATCTTAATATTGACATATCTATATATATTTCTATAAATTTACATATTGGTATTTCTACAAATACTGATAGGGAATTGTTATTGGCACTCTAAAAATCTCATTCTACACTCTAAACTTTCTATATTTCGAAAGAAAAATACACTTATGAGGAGTGTAGAATGAGATTTTTAGAGTATCAATAACACTTCCAATACTGATATTCTAAACATGAGTTGAAAGAGATTAGGGCATAAAAGTGCTCAGTTGCTAGTTATTATTGGCTACTTTTTTTTCTTTGAGTTAGATTTTTTAAGAGCTTTAAACTTTGAAGGCCCGAGCTATTTCAGCCTAGACCAAATATATATTAAAAATTAAATTTTGTCATGCGAATGCCTATACTAATTTGCATATATTAAATATGAGATGGTACTATTTATACATTTATTTTTTATTTTTACACGTCGCTTATTAATGTTTAATTTTAATTTTTTTCAATTCATTCATTATTTTGACAATCAAAACAAAAAAGACTGTATGCGTGGATTACATCATCTAATTATGATCTAATAAAAGAGGATATAATTGAAAAGAATGTGGGTCCCGCTTTGAGTCACTGTATGAGGTGGGACCTAAATTTGGCTCAAGTCCCGAGTATTATAATCTTATTTTTTAGTCGAACCTGCTATGCGGGCTAGTTGCTTCTTCACGTGCTTTGTATCTACGTGTGTTGCACGTGGTAGTAAACCAAACGGCGCGGACCGCGTCAGCGTTTCCCTCCACGTTAGCTTGGCTCGACTCTACTAAATACTATATATATTGGGCAAAATTTAATCAAATTTTTTATTTACGGTTTGGCTTTATTTTCACAAGTTTATAAAATTACAATTTTATGCATATAGATTCATAGTTAAGGATTAAAGTATAATTTTATCTAATTTTTTTTAATTAACAACACTACGAAGGGTTGAGCAAACTAATTATAATTATGCCAACATGTCATTGAAAAGTTAAGCAAAATAATTTTTAGTTCAGACAACTTTAGTTTTACATTACAAAGACTTTGCGTGAAGATTGAGGTCAATACGAACTACATCTAATTCTTTTTACTTAACTCCATATAGTGATTTATGCAGTCATGGATAATAATAACCGCCGTTGATAAATTAAGTTTATAAAATAAAAAATTTAGTAGAATGTTTATGACGTCATTAACATGTATGAACAAACTAATGTTAAATATTCAAAAGTTTTCTTTTAGCGAACACCCAGGTAAGTGAATATATTGATGTAATTTATTTGATGTTTTTGATAAAATAAAATAAAAGTTATTTTTAAATAAAATGTTAGATAAAATGTTCACATCTTGTAACTTAAAATAACAAACAAATGGATAACTGTAGCCTAATTCGAGTCCGTTAAAGGCGCGCGAGACCACTCGCGGCAGTTGCATGTGCGCCGAAGCCGCCAGTCAAATTCCACTTCACCTCTTACTATTTCTTCTCCTTCGCCATCACCTCCCCTCCTCGTCGTCATTTACTCCAACATTTCCCTCTCTCTCTCTCCTCTGTAAACCCTAAAAGGCAAACCCCCAGACTCTCTCTCTCTCCTCACTTTCTCTCTCTACAGAAAGCCAGCAGAAGCCATGAAAGAACCAGAAAACGATCCAATCGCATCGTCGACCCAGCTCATCTCTTCACTCTACGACCAAATCCCACTCATCCAAACTTTCAAAGGTAAATGGGCCTTAATCCGGGACAAGCTCTCGGAGCTCCGGGCCCAGCTTGTCGACTTCGCCGACCTCCCAACCTCCACCTCCCACCCTCTCTCCATCCACCTCCTCCTCTCCGTCTCTCAAACCCTCAGCGACGCCGTTTCGCTCTCCCTCAAATGCCAGACCGCCAATCTCTCCGCCGGCAAGCTCCGCACCCAGAGCAACGTCGACTCGATCCTGGCCCGCCTTGACCGCCACGTTGCCGACGCCGAGATTTTGATCAAGAGTGGTGTCCTCCTGGACTCCGCTGTCTCGTCCGTCAGCAGCTCCTCCTCTAAGAGGGAGACGGTTCGGGCCGAGTGCCGGAACCTGGTGACTCGGCTCCAAATAGGAACCGCCGAGTCGAGGAACTCGGCGATGGAGGCGCTTTTAGGGCTTCTGCAGGAGGACGACAAGCACGTGATGATCGCCGTGGCGCAGGGGATCATTCCGGTGCTCATGCGGTTACTCGATTCGAGCTCAATCGAAGCCAAGGAAAACGCCGTTTTCGCGATATCGATAGTGTCGATGGTGGAGAGCGGCAAGCACGTCTTGATTGCGGAGGGTTTGTCGCTGTTGAATCACCTGATGCGGGTGCTCGACTCGGGAAGTGGATTCGCAAAGGAAAAGGCTTGTTTGGCACTTGAAGCTCTGAGCATTTCGAAGGATAACGCGAGGGCAATTGGGTCTAGAGGTGGGATTTCGTCACTCTTGGACATTTGCCAGGGCGGCACGCCCGGCTCGCAGGCTTCGGCGGCGGGTGTGCTGAGAAATTTGGCTGGGTTTGCCGAGAATCAAGAGAATTTCTTGGAGGAAAATGGGGTTGGTGTGCTTTTGGGGCTTGTGAGTTCGGGGACGGCTTTGGCTCAAGAGAATGCGATTGGGTGTTTGTGTCATTTGGTTTCTGGGAGTGAAAGTTTGAAGCTTTTGGTTGTTAGGGAAGGTGGGATTGAGTGTTTGAAGAATTTCTGGGACTCTGGCTGGAACAATAACAATCGAAACCTCGAGGTTGCGGTCGAGTTCTTGAGGCACTTAGCTTCGTGTTCTCCGATTGCTGAAGTGCTTGTTTCTGACGGGTTTGTAGCTAGGCTTGTTGGGGTGTTGAGTTGTGGTGTGTTAGGAGTGAGAATTGCAGCAGCTAAGGCCGCTTATGAACTCGGGTTTTGCTCAAAAACTCGAAAGGAGATGGGTGAGCGTGGCTGCATTGACCCATTAATCAAAATGTTGGATGGTAAAGCCATTGAGGAGAAAGAATCAGCTGCGAAGGCCTTGTCGGAGTTGATTTTATACGCCGGTAATCGAAAGATTTTTAAGAAACATGAGGGTGGAATTGTGAGTTCAGTTCAGCTTTTGGACCCATCAATTCAGAATTTGGATAAGAAATACCCTGTTGCCTTATTGGCAGCGCTTGCACATTCAAACAAGCGTAGGAAGCAAATGATTGCTGCCGGTGCGTGTCTACATTTACAGAAACTCGTCGACATGGAAGTAGAGGGGTCTAAGAAGCTCTTGGAAAGCCTCGGTCGGGGTAAGATTTGGGGTGTTTTTACCAGATCTTGACGATGGAAGACTTGACGAATGCCGAATTTCGGAGCATAGACGTACACGAAGATGATTCATTGATCTGTATGTACAAAACTTGTGATTACTTTTAGTTTTGGCTTTGTTTTTCCTGTCTTTTTTCCAACCTTGTTTATCATTGCTCTTCCTTCATGGTAGAAAAATTAAATTAGCTTCACTGTATCTAGTTTTGGTGACCTAACTGGATAAACGTTCTTTGTTTTCTCAACAAAAAGCCAATGATTGATGTTGCTGCCTTATTGCGAGTTCATACATGTGTAGCAAACCTTTTGCGACTTCATTGACTTAACAATCTAGCCAACCATAGTTAGTAAAGATTGAGCCTTGTTTAGATCGAGGGATAAAAGAAAAGGGAGAAGGTGGAAGGAAAACCGGAGTGCGAAAATCACTACCTACCAAGGATTTGTAAGGGTGAATTTTCTGTTATGGTTTAACGTCAGTTCTCATACTAATATTTTAAAAGATTGTACAAAAACATGAAGCGACAGAAAGCTAGTTCTTATCATTTCTCTTCTCAAATTTCTGAGTATTGGTCAATTCACAAAAATGAAGAAATTTGCGGTTAGGTCCCTGTTTACCTAATCCCTGATTAATTTGATGAAAGTTTTGGACCTGGAGGACAATTGATAATTATATATAATAATCATGAGTGGGGCCAGAACCATGTGCTAGGACCCTATTACTGGATTATTTGCATTACTGTCTCTATTATGTTCCTCCCCTGTAATGCCAGTTTCTTGTAAACTGGTATGCCCCCCTTACCCACTATCACCCTAATCATCTTCTGCACTCGTCTCTGGTCTTTTGCAAGTGTCAAATCTTTTTGGCTCTTGGCTGCACGTTGGAGACAGTCTATCTATATAATGGGTTGTATATTCCGTCGTGTCTGTCTTTCTGGCGTGACAAGGAGATAGATACGAGGAGATATACAACCAGAGATAGCTAAGAATATCTCTTGGTATTGATTTTGTAATTGAGTAGTGTTCATCGGATTGCCGTACAAGTTATAATCTCAATTCTTTCAGCTAATTTGATGGTTTAACAGGTGTTTGGAGTTTTGTGGTCAAGAAGCATGTGGTTTTGTTAATGAAGCATGTGCTTTTGTTCTATCGGTTGCCCAATTTCGCACTCCTGTGTTGGCAAATCTCCTAACCATTATTTGCCATATATACACACACACACGCAATTACAGGTGGTAAATCAACCCGATGGGTAACTATTAAAACCCGTTAAGTGTAATGCAAACAGTCGGAATGAACTAATTTGGAAAGAAAATGACTATGATTCTGTTTGCTTTGTTGGATTGTTCCTAATTGGAAATGAAATAAGACAGCTAATGGGTTTTGGTGGCCCATCTTTAAAGTAATGAAATAAGACAACTAATGGTATTTGGTTTTCGGTGTTGTTCAAGTGTGGTGTTCCTTGGCTAAGACCCTCTTGGCCTTTTTTTTTGTCATGTGGGCTGCTAGCCGTTGGAAGGGAAAATCTTTATCGTCGATAGTGTTGAAGTTTTGTCTTGTAGCTACTGTGGATTATGCATGGAAGAGCGGAACACTTGTAAATTCAAGAACTCATGTCAACCCACTATGGTAGTTCTCAACTCGATTGAGTCCATTATTAGACTTAGGTTGAGTTTTTTGAAAATCGTTTATTCCGCTGCTAATGAGTTTATTTTACGAAAATGGAATATCTCCAAAAATAATTAGTGTTTGTTATTACTGCTTTGGAGCAGCGTTGTTGGCTTGGTTGCTGCAGCTTTTTTATGCTTGTTTGTATTATCTTTTCTCATCAATGTATTTTATTTATCAAGAAAAAGAAAAAAGCAGGGTACTGTTTGCTGAGCTGAAAGATAAGGGAAGGGAGTTGAGAGACATTGCCCGGAGCTGATAGACATTGCCGATATTAATGGAGTTTGGGTTGCGGAATTTCGGAGCCTATAAATAGATGTTGCGGCCCATATGTATCTATATGTGTATTCGGCTCTGTGTTCCAAATGGATAAATATACTTTGTTAATGATAAGTGCAACCCCTTTAATAGTCCCCTGAAAAATCTAGAGGACACCCCACCAAATAAGTGCCAATAATTTAACATATGTCTGGAAGTACTTTTAAAATAATTAAATGGAGTATTAGAAACTAACAGAAGATATAGCGCTAAAATTGACCATAATGATATTCTAGTATTCATACAACTGACTTACTTAATGGAATAATGCTTGATCATTGTTATATTGTGCTTTCAAATCACCAAAAGTGTTTCTAATAGTGTTTTAGTCGAAAAAGGTCAACGTGTTTCTGGGTTGACAATCAAGTGCATTATGAAAGTAGCACTTGTTGTGGCTTCGTGAATGGAGCATTTCAATTGTTTTTTTTGGGTGTCACTTGGTATTTTTCTGTAAAAGTGTTTCTTGTAAGTAGCATATGTTACATGGTTATTTCATGGAGCATGTCAACTCCTTTTTTAAGAGGCACTTGCATTTTTCTTAAAAAATTGGTGTACTCCAAATACTAGAAATGCATCAATCATAAGTGATTTTTAAAAAAGTATTTTCAAAACGAGTTCTTATTGTAGCTAGTTCCAAATGAGAATTATAAGATTTGGTAATGTTAATACGAAGTAAATTCAAAAAATGAATTCTACAGTTAAATCCGAATATATTTCTTACTTAACTAGTGTATTCCCTTTGTTAACATTAACAGAAACACTTTTGAATTAAACTATAGAAAGAAGAAATATAAACTGTTAAGTATCATATGCAATAATAGTCAAAAGAAAAAGAACAAAACTTGAAAATATGAGACACATGAATTAAACTATAGAAAAGAAGAAAAACACCGTACGTATAAACACCAGATGCAATAATAGTTGAAGGAAAAGAAGATCGAAACTCAAAAAGGAAAAAATAATTTAGACCATTTCTTATTTATGTGTGTCATCTTTGCATAGGAACCATGCTAATCTTCTCTATATCGTTCTAATTTTATTGGATGGCCCCGAAGGGAAAAACTTACTTGCAAGTGAGTGCTATATAAAGCCTAACGAAAAAAGTCTTCTGGCCGACGTGGGACTGTTAGCTCGCCTCTACATCCTCGAAACGGCACTCATGATATTGTCGTTTATGTGCAATTTACAAATTTGATTGATTCCATACATACTTTTGAAACTAACGCATCTTTGTTTATTTATTTATTTATTTTTTTTAAACAGGGTTCTTGAAACCAAATGTGAGTTGAAGTGTTTTTTTTTAATTTTTAAAGATGATATTTAAAATTACTCTGATTTATGAAGTAGAGAGTTCAAATTTTGGTTAAATTGATGAATACTGTATTTACCAACTGATTCAACTCACGAAGGAAGTGTTTTTGATAAACCCGTGTTAGTGGAGAGGGTTAGATAAAAAGAGGACTCAAGCTCAACCAGAGTTGTCCCGAGGGCAAGGCGACCAAAGCCATGTACCATAGTCCTCAGTTTGAAACAAACCTCATATTTTTTTCATACCCTAGATGGTAAAATGAATTAGAAAGTTTGATATATAGTCTCACTAATTTATTAAAAAAAATATATTAATTAAGTTAAGATATTAAATTAGGAGTGCCTCATTAAACTCTCTTAGGCCTCAGTTTGCATTGGGACGGCTCTAGCTCAACATTTTCTTATATATCACATTGCAACTACCTCCATCACGCTCAACTTCCTTTACAACAACAACAACTTAATTAGAAGATCTAAACCTGAATCTTTCTCGACTTGGTTGCAGAGCTGATGGTGAGCATGAGCAAGAAAACGAGAGACAAGTAAGAGAGAACCACAGAATCAGTCCCTCTTTTGCAGAACTTCCCAAAGTGATCACAAATTGGCGCCCAGCCCGAGTGGCTATTCCCATATTGCCCCACGTACCCTATTGCAGTTGCAGCTGAGCATCCAGCCATCAGCAAACACAGCATTACCTGTCGGACGAAAGAAAGATTCGAACTTGAGACATCTTTTTAAAAAAATAAAAATAAAAAAACCTGCTAGACTAATAGTTCGTTGATATACAGTAATTTTATGCTCGTAAAGCCGAGCTGGCATACCAAATTGTGTAGGAACAAGATATTGTGGTCCGAACTAAAAGATTCGAACTTAAAATCTCTTTTTGAAAATTAAAAAAAACGCAGAGAACTCGGCTAGACTAATAATTATTGGTAATAAGGAAAATTATGGGTGGAAAATAAAATCCGAATTGGCATACCAAATCGTGTAGGAACAAGATGAAGTAGTTGGTAGGATTCGAGCCATGGCGATGGATAAGGAAAACGAGGAACAAGGAGAGCAAGCAGAAGGCACTCACAACAGCATTTGCATAAGCGAAGAACCTGCAAAAATACATAATATATATGAAAAATTAATTAAACAAAATGGGAAAAAATTATTTTTTCTATTGTAGGGCAAAATAAAATTGGTCTTATTTCTCATCTTACTTGAAGGTAGGTGAATAATAATATCGAGCATCAAATTCTATGCCAATAATCTGACTGCTCTGCTTGTTGGTGACCATCACCCAAGTTGCAGCCAATGTAGCAGTCATTGTGACAGTTCTCATGAAGATTTGGACTCCAAGAAAAATCTTTTGGGTTTTCAGAGGTGCGTTTTGCTGGAACTTGGAGTCTGTGCTGGCCATGGTGAAAAGTTCTTGGGTTGCAGAAAACAAGGAACAGAAAATAAGAGCTGAAGGGAAAGGATAAGGGGCAGATATTGAGTAGTGTGTGGAGATAAGAGGAACATTTATACAAGAAAATGGTGATAGGAATCTTTCGAGAGTGGAGAGTTATGGTGTTGGTGTGACTTGTCAACTCAACCGCAAATTAAATTTTTGGGTTCCCATTTTATCACATTTGCAGAATTTTGGCATGGACAATTACATGGTTTTTCTTAGTTTTAATGCAAGGATATTAAGAAAAAAAAAAGATTCGAACACAGGACTTCTAGTGAAAGCATAAGCGTTCTTAACCATTTAAACTATTCTTTGACAATTACATTGTTAAACTTAAACCCAGTGATTCTCTTGAAATTTGGTTTGATATTTGCATAATGTTATTTAGTTTTGATTATTTATTTTTTACAAACAATAAGAGAATTACGCTAAATTCATTTAAGATACGGAGAGAGAGAGATTCAAACTTGAAAACGATAAAATATATTGCTCTAACCAACTTGACTAAACCTAAATTTACGACTTAGTTTTTATTATTACTGAGTTAATTTAACTCAATTACCCTTGGAGTGAGCGATGATGCTCCTAGAGCATTGAGAAGTTCGGAAAAGTTTGTCAGTTTTTGAAGAGAGAATTACAGCCATCTGCCAACCATGTTGATGCCATGTGAATGGTTACTGCTTTTAACTTAGTACTGAGCTAAAAAACAAATTATCAGTGATCTGTAATTCAGGATCTCATATGTTGAATTGGAGTAGTTATTTATTCCCCTTCTTCCATGTATGGTTTCACAGTTACTACCAACCAAGAAGGTAGATCAAGAAAAAATTTTTTACCAATAAAATGTTTATGTTGTTAGATTGTGAATCTAAGTTATTTATACATGTTGTTTTTATCCGTACGTGTGACCTATATTTAAAGTCTGACAATATAAGTATTTGTGTATACTTATATTTGACAACATAAGATGTTTATACTATTAGACACGTTACTAAACTATTAGCTATGTTGTGACTTATATTTAAAGTTTGACAACATAAGTATTTGTCCGATAACATTAGTTTGACAAAAACAATCTCGCTGTGAAATCTCAATCCCATATTTACACACCAATTCAAAAGTTTACCTTTTGTTCAAATATGGCATTTACTTCATATATACAACTTTAAGCTTTGAACCCATAACTTGTCTATCTATTTTTTCCACTCGTTCAGTAAAAAGTTAAAACCCTTTACTGGAAAGTAGAAAACCACGATTTCTCTTGCAAAATTTACTGCAGTCTAGATTTGGATAGCCAAACTGTGCAACATTTTTGTCTTTAAATCGGTGGAAATCATGTGAGTTTGATCAACTTTCCAACCTTTCAGATAAAAGGATGCTTTCAGGATGGGAGTTTTCTCAAAAGCTGCAACCAATATAAATAAAAAGAGGTCGACACGACACGTTTTGGGACTCAGGATACGACCCCCTAACCATATTCAATGCCATGCATGGTTTTTTAAGTTACTAGGTTGTGGTGGCCACTCCAATCATATTTATCTATGTACGAGGCCCATGTTTGGCATGTTGCATTATAGAGACTAGACGGAACCAAAATATATGTATTCATGTCGAATAATAAATTGCTTAAGGGGTTGGATAATGCTATATGAATCCTAGCACGTAATTTATTAGGGTAATGTTTTCTCATCAGAGTTATATTGTTAAGCAAATTTATGCTTAATTATGTTGTTAAATTGTTGTGGTATGATAATATAAATACTATGGGCTCATTTTTTAACAAGTATTTGGTGTTTAAAATTTTATTGGATTGAATAATACTATATGATGAATTCTATCACCTGCTCCATTAGGGTAGTTTTCTCTATTTTTATGTTGTGAGGCAAATGTATGCTTATGTTGTGAGACTGTTGTAGTGTAAAAACAATTGGTTTGTCTTTGTATGAGCTCATTTAGTGTCTAAGTTTAGATTTAGACTAGATTGCTTAAAATATTGGATAATACTATATAATGAATCTTATCACATGCTCGTCTAGGGTAATGTTCTCTATCAGCTTTATGTTGCGAAGCAATGTATGCTTATGTTGTTAGACTGTAGTGATTTGACAACATAAATATCACGGGCTCGTCTTTCTGTGGGACTAGGCTACGATTAAATTGGATTGAATAACTCACTGTATTTAAAATGTTTAAGGAATAAATGAAGATATTTGTCCAACTTAAAGGTAGATGATGTATAATTCATAAATAAACTTATTCCTTTATGGCTAATACATTCATTATAGGGAAGTGATCTATATTCACCTCCTTCTACCTTCTGCAGACTCGTCTAGCTTATGGCTTTCTAAATATAAAAATTCAAACTAACAAAAACGAAAAATAAGCAAATATCTAATGGAAACGTAACCATTGTAAGAGTAGCTAAGATTTATAGATGTCATTATTCATTTGATGGAACAAACATGGCGTGAGGTAAGTGTACTCCTTTTATATGTGGTTCGAACTTCACATCTTTGTCAAGCAATCTTCCTTTGATAAATACTAAAGAGATTCTCTTAAAACTATGACTCTCTATCACTTTATGTTTTTAGCACAATTTCGAATCAACATTATAAAATATTGTGTCAAAAACATGAGGTAGCAGAAAATCTATAAAGAATCTCACGTTGAGAGTCTCTGTCTTCTTAGCATTTCTCTCTTCCTTTTTTCCCCCTCTTTGCCACTATTATTGGTTATGTTGTGTATATCCTTCTGCAAGCACTTGAGACACATTTATTTCAAAATCTGGTATAAATTAACATCTAACGAACCAATATAGTATCCAACTCTAGGATGGAGGTAAAAGATCCAATCATATTAGACCATATATCTTACTACGCTATATGCAATCAGTGTTGTAGAATCCAACATATATAGGGCGTGTAAAGCACTAGGGAGGTAGATTTGCTGGCTAGGTTTCACTATCAAGGTGCAATTTTCACTTTCCATCTCAAGAAATTAGGTGGGTTTTGAAGTAATACCAAAATTAGGAGGCAGAACAACCGTCTGAAATTTTCAAAATGGCCAAATCAAATCAATTTGGCGGTTCAATAAGTTTTTACACTTTAAAAAGTATAATCTTGAGCTGAGCCGATTGAATTCTTGTTTGAAATTGCTTAAACCGAACCAAACATAACCAAGCCTAATTTACTTTCATTAAAATGAAATAGCAAGCTCCATCCCGATAAGTTGGCCAACCTGA
Source organism: Pyrus communis (assembly GCF_963583255.1). Lineage (NCBI taxonomy): Eukaryota > Viridiplantae > Streptophyta > Magnoliopsida > Rosales > Rosaceae > Pyrus > Pyrus communis. Next base: position 19,747,548 of record NC_084814.1, read on the forward strand.
GCCTCACTCATTCTTTAGGTCCGGTCTATTTTGAGCAAGTTCCATCTTCTTGTAAGTAATTGTTATTTTTGTGATATTTCAGGAGTCTCTCGACCTCACGACATTATTTTATAATTTCTCTTTTTTCGGTCTATTAGCAAAGAAAGTCCAATCAATACTTCATTTTGATTCTCAAGGGTAATTAACTCTTTATGAAAAAACTATGAGACTCCTCAATTTGTAGCACTTTTTTTTTTTACTTCCTAAATTCAAATTTGTAGTTTGTTATTTTTAACAAAGCATTTTCTCCAATTTAGTAAGCAAATTATTTTGCTTATTTTCTCGTAGCTGTACCACTTCTTATAATTATAGACAAAGAAGAAGACGGTTCTTTTATCGTTCATTGAGTTGGAGATAGTAGCTCCTGTTCACTTAAGTACACGCATATATGTTATAGCACACACCGCATAATTTTACAGTATTTATCGTTGCAAACGAATCACAATCTGATTTGGGTTCGTTTAATTTTCTATTTGCGATTTCAATGAGTTCTAACTACATATGTTAGATTGTGATTTTCAGACACCGAGCGGTATTTCCTAACTCATTGTTGGTACCAAATACTATTACTATCAGATTTGTTGGGATGCTCACACTTTCTTTCAGCTTAATTAGAATCCTCATATAAGAGCTGCTTGGAATCGCTGTGCATGGCAGCAACCACCTCTCTTTCTTTCAACGCCACCCTCTAAAACCACAACTTTGCTCTCACATCTTCAGTTTAAAGTTATCGCATTACAACTGCACAAATCGAATCGCATTGTTTTGCGCTTGTAAACTTAATATAAATTGTTGTCTCATTCCTTGACAGCTTAAGCTAGGAGGTAACAAAAACCTTTTTAGCTAAAAGTCCCAAGTTCGATCCTCATTCTCTACTTCTTTATTGCTTCGTATACGAACTAGGATTAACCGACCCTGTCAGATGACACTAATCTTGATTCTTTTCTTAAAATAACCCCTTTTTACATGGAAAAAAAGAAAATTACAGTTTGGTGGGTTGTTGGAGGGGAAGAATGATGTGTGAAAAGTGAAATTCATTCGGATTGGAATCTTCTTTTTACTGTTCTTTTGAAATTGACTACATTTTAGGGAAGTCTCTGCAGTGCCCTTCTTCATAAGTACTAGCCATGGCTGAATTAGCTGATATAATTCCACAAACTTGAAACAAATTGCTCTCAGGGTGCCTAGTTCAAATTCCAAACGAAAACTCCAAGCTTTAGTCTCATCGACGAGTTACGGACTCACGGGGTCGGTTTGTATTCCAGTTGGTTAAGACCTTTCACCTGTGCGCCGGCTATCCTGCGTTCAACGACTCCCCTTTTTGCCTACATTGCTTATAAAAAGAAATTATATATGAAAAAAGGAGTTAAGGACTAGATGGAAGTGTCTATCAAAGTGATCATATATCTACAAGCATTTAGAACATATTTAATCGACTAGTTATTGATAATTACAATTATTTACAGATTGAATGGGGAATTGCCCCAAAGACTGGGAGATTTGAACTGAATTTACAGCTATCTATTTTAGCAGAGAATTCCTATGCCTTTAGTTGCTGATACCAAAGTATTTCGGATCGGAAGGAAAGTGATATTCCACATGTAACTGCAAAACGAACAACATGCGTAGTTGGATTACGATAAGGGTCTCAAGACTGTTTCATGCCTGGAAACAAAGTGAAGAACTAGGATTTATAAACTTATCGAAACCAAAACACAGACAAGTTACGCGTAGTTGAATACTACATTGTTCTATTTACTTCCGCGGATAAATACGAATCATGCAAGATTACATGCACACCAACATGGAAAACATCTATAATGCAAATCAATATATAAGGTGTGGTGTATGTACCTTGCCCTCATCAGCATCTGTCTGGCGTTGAGGGAACACGACCCTCAAATCATTATACAAGTAGAAGCGCCTCTCCCCTTCAATGTCGATACTATTTGTCGCTTGTCCAGATGATGGATCTAACTTGCATCTCTGGACTGACCTCGAACATTTCTTAGGAAATAGGCATGAGAAACGAAGGTGAAGAGCATAACGCAGAACGCCAGCACCAGCACCAGCACCAGCAGTTTTCTTGCTCGTCTTTGAAGGGCTACGCACAGAGCTACTTTTACTAATCTCACTGGTCTTTTCAGACGTACAAAGGCTACAATCACTGGGTTCACTGTGATAACAGGCCTCAGTGCGTTCTCCCTCTCTTTGGTACTGATTAACTACATCCTTAAACTTGTTTGAATCCACACCATTGTCACTAAGCTGCAAAGAATTTGCAGCATCTAGGATCGAAGATGGTTTGGCATCATTTTCTTTAGCAGGATCTGCATGTCTTCCATTCCCGGCCTTAGAGGCTGTATCAGATGAGGCTAGAGTGATCTTTTGGCGCAAAAACGTCTGTATTTGATATGAAAAAAAAAAAAGACTTATGTATAAGATCTCAGTTAAAGAAAAACCTAACAACTGAAGCAAGCATATTCCATGTAAAATTCTACAGAAGCCAAAGATTAAGCTAGAAGAAAGTCTTTATTTATGCTTCATATATAATACGCATAAGCAACAACATGAATTTTTTTTTAATTATACACCGACATGTTCAGCCACAAAATCCTCAGTTTGAGCTATGGACTAACATGCCTTGGCTAGCCTGTTCACAAAATATGCAGCTTGAGCCATTTCAAACCAGCTCATATACAACGGTATATATAGATGGTAGCTTCTTGATTTTACGACAAATGATGACAGATTTATGTTATCAGCTTAGCAACATCTTACCACCTATATAAACATATAATGGTTGGGTTAGTTAAGGCATACTGGGTTTGGATATTCCAGGAAAAAATGCATTCAGGATGGACTCAGGTTGGGATCGTATAGTCGTATTGCCCGTCTGAGCTTTGGACTGACCTAAATTGGCCTAGAAGTCACCTGAACCCCTTCAAACCCTTTTGCTAACGAAATTCTAACTTGATTCACGCACTTGCATTTTTGTGCTTTCCCTACCTCTGTATATTTCCTCATACACAGTCAAGTGGTAGCACTCATATCTGACTACTTCAATGAAGTCAAGCAGTGTCAAGAGACCAGTTCCTAATTATATGACTACAAATGCTTTTACAAGTCACGCAACACCCTATTAAGGAACATTATTTATATCCTATAACAGGTAATACCTGTTGGAAAAACCTTGCCATATCCAATTCCATATCAAAGTGCAGATTCACTCGAGACAGGTTTAACTTCAAATCATATTCACTCGATACAGGTTTAACTTCAAATCATATTCACTCGAGACAGGTTTAACTTCAAATCATATTCACTCGAGACAGGTTTAACTTCATATCAAAGTGCAGATTCACTCGAGACAGGTTTAACTTCAAACCATGACTAACACATTTATCATGCACAAGAATTGTAAAAACTGATATATATCGATTCCCCTATACTTCCTGACTACCTTGGTTCCAGCTGGCATGTCATTCAAATCATAATTACAGAAGAAGGTGTGAATAGGTGTCTTCTCTGGATTGCTGAGAACCTGCCATAAACAATTCACATTCATGAGTGTATGACCAACCATCTCTTGGTCTGACTACGACCAGATGTCATTCGATACGTACAACTAGGAATTATTTGATAGACATAATCAGTATGAATATGATCATCCAAGATTTCAAGGCAGACAATCCATGCATCCATATTCTTATCATTCATTTTGTTAGAAATAATTCACCATCCAACGTTACTTTTTCCTCGAAATCAAATTCCACAGCTTAAGCCCATGAGAGTGACACATCCACAGCCATACAAACAACTATTGATGATAACATAAATTGTAATTAGCATATCAAGAAGGGAATTGTTAGTAACACTCCAAAAAAGTCGTCATGCATCCACCCCTCTTTATCTTTTCCACTATGAAGGAGTGCATGATGACTTTTCTGAAGTGCAAATAGCAGCTCCAATCAAGAATATTAAGATCTCCTGTTATTCTAAAAAGTTCCTAAATTCAATGCATTTCTGTGGATAGAACTGAGAGTCTGCAACCATCTGGAGTTTCTGATACTTCATTATATTTGGATTAATATTCTAATTACCAGTTGTATACGGCCTTTCATAGGTATTCTCAGACGGTTCTTGTCTGCCCATGAATCATCCATGCTAAGGCTCCTCTTCATCCTGGGGCTTCCATACTTGTTTGGTGTCGTACTTTCAGCAAGACTAATTGATGAATAATATAGTAGATAGTTATCTCCATCCACACTGGTCACTGCAAATGGAAGTTTCTGAGGTTTTGGCGAGAAATTCCCCCCAGTGACATTCAGAACAGCAAGAAAACCATCAATTCTCTGCAAATGGGAAGTTTCAAACACAAAATAAATTCAATAACAAAAATTGATACACTATGGAACTCAATAAATATAACATTACTGTTCAGATGGAAGCGAACCTGACTAACCTTTGTTGATAATAATCGACCAGACAACAGGGATTCCTCAAATGAACCAACCAATGACCTTCTAACAGGCAATCCAGTCAGTGATCGTACTAATTTAACACATTTAGGATTAGGTTTCAAGTCCTGACTCCAGTGCTGGCCCATCCCAGAAGTAGTACTCTCAGAACTAAAGAGGTCAAACTTTTCCTGCAGAACATCAACGTCTTCCGATGATTTCCTTAGCCACCTAAAAGCGTCCTCTTTCCAGGATGAGGAAATGCCTGCGATCGTTCCATTAAGTGACTGTTCTATGTCCTTCAGGGTTATATTGTTATCATCTAACTTTGGCGTACGAACCCTGCATGATTCTCCAGGTTTAACTCTTTCAGGAAACTTAGGACCAAGAGGAGATAAAGAAAGTGTAGGCAACACAACTTTACTTGAAGATATGTCTATAGCACTTGATTGTGACCTCACCTTAATTGTTTCTCTAGAGTAATCAAGTCCGGATGATGATATGAATTCATTCGGAGATCGTGACTTCTTGTTTTCAAGCAAAGGACCACCAAATACAAAAGAAGAGTTTGTATTGCAGTTGTGATCCGGTGATCTCTTCCACTCCGGGGAACAATATGCAGACCAGATTGTAGAATTGCAACAACTGGAGTTGCCAAGATGAGCTTTCTTATGCTCTTGCAACATGGGATCATTAGAACTACCGTTACCACCCCAGGAGCCACTCTTATGAACCCTGTCCGCAATCTCTAGAGAATCACCATTACACTGATCCTGGAGAAGCATTCCATTCAAAGGAGACAATAACCGCTTCCTGAGTGCTGACCCAGCAGCCTCAGTTGTGTCCCCTGTGACAGTCACCGCACTTGAAGAGTATTGGTCTCCATTAAATGAATTAAGAGGAGAATCTAATATTCTTGGTTCGAAACCAACAACCCTAGGAACAGGTGTCTGAATATTCTGCCCACTTCTCTGACTTAACCAGTTGTTTTGTTCTGAAGAGTTAATCTTCAATGCATGCATGCATGATCTACTACTATCTTTACGAGAATTAGAAAAATCTGGTTTATTTGGAATCTCCGTGATGGATTTCCTATGGAATTCTCCAAAAGAAGAGCATGTGAAATCCACCTGCACATGATTTCCCAGGTTTGCTCCATGCACCCCACTTAAATCACAAGTGCTCATGCCAGCAACTCTAGGTTGAGGTTGCATAAATGTGCACAGTGATGCTGCCACTTCCTCGGCAATGCCGCTAGGAGACAGTTGAGGTAATCCCATCTTCAAAAATTTCAAGGTGAAGTGCTTTATTTAACTTGACTTCTTTTATGTTGTGTTTTCTTTTCCTGCTTTCTCAGTTGCAGTCATGCATAAAAATCAAACTGCATTTCTGTGTTCTGAGTTACCAAATGGTTCCAAGTTGCCCAACCATTTCCGTGCTACTGCAGACATTACTTGCCTCAGTCCCAACCCACCCCCCCCCCCCCCCCCTCCCCCAACAACTAAAGAAGTAGTTATAAATTTCTAATACCAGAAGCTACGATACTATCCCTACCACATGCAGCTGCAACTCAACTATTTCTCCATCGGATATATGGGAAATCAAGCAGAAATCAGGATCTCAGACGGGGCAGGTAGAAAGCCATGTTTTCTTCACTCCAGCTAATGATGGGAAATAAGTAGTTCATGGCTTTCCATAAAACCAATGCAGCGTCCTGGAATTATCAGCTCAGTTAGAAAGTGGCAATTGACAACCAAAAGGGAAAACTACACATTCATACTTTCAGATTCTTTTATCTTTTGCCCTTCCGGCTTATCATTTCCAAAAAACAGACAAATAAAATATAGTGATCCCCCAACTTAACAAAATACAGAAACATAAAACCAGAAACCAATCAAATGACTGAGACTCCAAGAAGTATATCCCTTGAAATACTCAACAAAATAGTAGCGCCAGCTTTGATTCATACGGGATTCCACATCCAGTGAGCCAATGAAGAATCTCCGAAAACACGTACTCGAAAATAAACAATTTTCAACAACACAATTGTCAAAAGGCCATTCGTATGGCAATCTCAACAAATAAGTGCCACAATACAAGAAGTCAACAACCCAACAAATTCCAGCTACAATTTTCGCATGGGTCCAATTGGTTGCTCAAGAATTATAGAACATCAAACAAGATACATCTCCATACATAACTGATTATTTGTATTTTTAGTACATAGAACTTTCTCAAATGTTTAATTCTTTAACTGTTCAACATAAACAAACAAAGAAAAAGCTAAAACCTTTCTTAAGCTGATCAATCCAAAACAAACATTTCTTTTCAAATTTCAATCCAACTACTAAAATCTCAACAACCCAAAAGAAATACAGGAAAAACATATGAACCCAGAATTAAATTTCGAACCTTTTCCTCAGAAAACTAGAAACTGAAAAGCCAGACGCCAAAAGCACTTATTGGGGTTGTATCAAAAATCAGCAGGCTTATCCTTCTTTCTTCTTGTCCGAAAATCTTTTGTTTTGGTTGCAATTCCTCTGGTTTGCATCTGTTTTCCTTTTTGGTGTGAGAAAATGGATGTTGGGTAGTGATTGAAGATTTGGTGTTGGCCTCCCAATTTTGTTGAATAAATAAAAGAAAGAAAAAAGTAAAAAAAATATTGTGGGTCATCAGTATCGCTTAATCCCGAATTTTCTGACTGGGTGACTGCGGTTGAAAACCAAATCACATGTTGGTTTGTTTTCTTTAATTTCCTGTGTAATGTTGTTGGCATGGAATTGTTTGTTGGCAAATCCAAACCTCAAACGCCAAAGCCAAAGCCAAAAGCCAAAAGCCGAAAGCCGAAAGCCGACAGCAAAAACCAGGGGCTCTCTGTGAATTCATGCTGCGGCTCTCATTCTCCCGTTATTACATCACATGTCCTGTCTACCTCATGGACCATGCCAACTTTGTCTCTGCACAGCTTAGTCTCTCTCTATGCTGCCCAAATTTTTAACTTTTTATTAATGAAAAAAATCGAAAAATTGTTGTGTATGTAAATGGTTATTTTGGGAGCTTTATATATAGATAAAAAAATTTATTATATTTCAAGGAATTTGACTAAATTTTAAACATATTAAAGGGAGACAAAAATATAAAAACAACTAAAGTTCACCCTAAAAATATTAAAATAATATGTTAAAATACCAGTCATACCCCTATGACTTTAGGGCTGTTAATAGAATCCAACCCTTACAACTCCAACAAAATTAATATATGTCATAAGCTCAACTCATCATCGATTATTTCTGCAGAATCAGTTTTAAAATTATATGTAGAATCAATTTGTATTGTTTATTACTAGAATTAGTTCAACCCGTCCTCGATTATTTTTGCAAAATCAGCTCAACCCGTCTTCGATCAATTTTTGTAGAATCAATTCAACCCGTATTCGATGATTTTTCCAGAATCCGTTCAAACCGTCCTCGATCATTTGTGCATAATCAGTTCAACCTATCTTTGACCATTTTTGCATAATCAATTCAACATTTCTTCGAACATTTTTGCATAGTTCAACTCGTCTTCGACCATTTTTGCAGAATCAGTTCAACATGTCTTTGACCATTTTTGTATAATTCGTTCAACCTGTCCTCGATCATTTTTTGCATAATCAGTTCAACCTTTCTTTGACTATTTTTGCAGAATTAGTTTAACACGTATTCGACCATTTTTGCAAAATCAATTCAACTCGTCTTTGACCATTTTTGCATAGTTCAACTTGTGTTCGACCATTTTTGCATAGTTCAACCTGTCTTCGACTATTTTTTCAGAATCCGTTCAACCCGCCCTCGATCATTTTTGCACAATCAGTTCAACCCGTCTTCAATCATTTATGCAGAATACCCGTCTTCAATCATTTATGCAGAATCAGTTCAACCCGTCTTCGATCATTTATGCAGAATCAGTTCAACCCGTCCTCGACCTTTTTTGCAGAATCAGTTCAACCCGTATTCGATCATTTATGCAGAATTCGTTCAACCCGTCTTCGATCATTTATGTATAATCAGTTCAACCCGTCTTCGACCATTTTTGCAGAATCAGTTCAACCCTTCCTCGACCTTTTTTGCATAATCGGTTCAAACCGTCTTCGACTATTTTTGCCGAATCAATTCAACTTGTTTTCAACCATTTTGCAAAATCCATTTCAACCCATCCTCAATCATTTTTGCAGCATTAATTCAACATGTCTTTGACCATTTTTGCAAAATGAGTTCAACCCGTCCTCATTTAGATTTGCAGAATCAGTTCAACCCCGTCTTCGACGATTTTTTATTTATGAGTTCAACCTATTTTTGACTATTTTTTGTACAATCAATTCAACTTGTCTTCGACCATTTTTGCAAAATCAGTTTGTATAAATTATTGATAAATTTTTTTCATTAACAGAGGTTGAAATAAAACCCTTAGAGGGACTACGGTTGCGAAATTGTCTGCAATCTAGGCATGGTACTGTGAAGGCTACCATGAGTTATAACTTAGACGACGTCCGCGTTGTTTTTAGAGTTTCATTGCAGTTTTTTTCAGCATCAACTACTTCAACAAAATTAACATAACTGAAAATTTCAAATATTTAATTTTTTTTTTTTCCATCTTCCTCACTCACACCCTGCCCGATGAATCCAAAAGCTTGGCCTTTCAAACTTGTTCCCAAAATTCTAGTCGATTTTCTAGCTGACCCGGAACCATGGCTGCCATGTTTAAGTAACTTAATGGAAATTCTCTCCATTAAGTCCAAAGATTTGCGTATGTAACTAGAAAGAAAAGCACAAAATTTGAATCAAACCCATAATTAATTTGCTTCTATGTTTCTCTCTCCCAAATGGCAATACAACTCCATCAAAAGTTTACCAACTAAACCCAATAATCATCGTCCAAAACCGTAAGTGCAAAAGTAAATTAAAAAAATCATGGCATAGGTGTTATAATTTTGTCTCTCCTTGAAATGATTAAAAAGTGTTGTCTCAACTTAAAATTAAGTATTAAAAGTATCCTCTATGTGTAATTTTTCCTACTATAAGGGTATTATCTTAGTTTTTTTTATTATATATTTTTTTATTTTTATCTAATGTACATGTAAATGTGAAGTAACTCAAAAATATACACAAGATTGAGTGACAAATAAATACAAAAAGATATACACGGGAATGCAACAAACTTTTTTCCCTCGTCGTAAGGGATTGTGTGTTCACATGCTTGGAAATTGGAATTACAAAAAGAATAGGTAGCGAGCTAGTTATTTGTACTCAATTGTTGTGGCTAAAGATACTCTCATTATCGAGAAATACGATCATAGTACGAGCGCACTATCATTATTCTAACGATATCTACTAATTATACAATGTTTGTGTGAGTTTCTTTATATATATATATATGACTTTAGCCCTTTAAATTCAATTTTCTCCATTTTATATTTTTTGGGTGTCGAAAATACCCTTATTGCACGTTTGATATGCACAATTAATTTTAGGGTGGTGTTATTCATACACTCATTTTTACTTCTAACACACCACTTTCAATTTTCAACCGTCAGATTGAATGAATAGAAAAAGAACAATGAAAAAAAATTAATAAGGGTGTGTGGGGGTAAAAAAGGGTGTGTAAATAGCATTACCTTTCATTATATGCAGATTATAAGGAGTGAGTTAATGATTTTGAAAATGAGTTGAAAAAAAAATGATTTTGAAAATGAAAAAAAAAAAAAAAAGACATTATTGCACAAGATTATGGAGATAAAATTTGAAGGCTTAAATGTTATCATGGTCCCTGTGTTTTAGTCATTGGGTCAATTTAGTCCATGTGTTTTCAATTTGGCCAATTTGGCCATTGTGTTTATCTTCGTTAGCCAATTAAGAACATTTTCATCTAATTTCTATAAAAAAATTATTATAAACTTATTTATAAAATTATTTAATTGATTTAAAATATTTAAGAAATAAAATTAAAAATTAAAAGGAAAATTATTCTCCTCCCAACTCCCCGCGACCGCCTCCTAACATTACCCCCTCTCTTTTCTATGTCACAACCTTAATCATTTTTCAGATTGGAAGTTTTATCTCTTATATATATATGTGTGTGTGTGTGTGTGTGTGTGTGTGTGTGTTATTTCTCATTGATTTGCATTTTTATGTAAAGAGAAAGAATAATTATATCCCATATAGTTTTTCTTATGATTTTTTTTAAAAGAGATTTTATTTTTTGTCAAACAATAAATTTTGTTAGATTAGCCACCGACGTGGTTTGAACTCACTCTGTCATGCAAGGGCTCAACACCTTTCCAATATTGTAGTAAAGGGCCACTTGCCTTTAAAAAAGATTGAACGAAATGTCATTAATTGGCTAAAAGAGGCAAACACAAGGACTAAATTGACTATATGGCTATAACTCAGGGATCATTTTGACATTTAAGCCAAATTTGAATGCACAAAAGAGGCGAAATTAATGTGTACAAATATAGCTGAATCAATGAATGCAGTATAAATTAATTACATATTAATATGAAATATGAGAATTATGTCCTAAAAACCTTTACGAATTACAACCTTTTATATATTGAATGATTTTATTACTTTAAACGATTACAATAAATCTTGAATATTATGCTTATTCTCTCAATTTAATTAATTAAAAATAAATAAAGAATCAGATATATGATACACGTTATTGATTGCATTGTCATGTTTTCAAATTTGCATAAAATTAGGCATTTTAATTTTATTTTCTTAGCAAATTTGAAATATGAAAAGACACTAATTTTGGGTTTCTTGCTTCTCCCAAAATTAGTGTATCTCTAGTTCTATATATATTTGGAAAAGTTTATGAGCAGTATCTCATGTTGGGTTTTTTTTTTTTCCCCTATATTTTTATCGTTCATACCTGAGTACATTGCATTTTTCCAGTGGTTGTGTTACCGAGTGAAGGTGACGTTGGTGTTGATGGGAAACGGTCTTCCGGTCGGGATGGTAATACACTTAGTAATACCAATGATTTTTTTGGAAAATATGTTGCACTACCGCCAAACATATCGATCTCATTCGCGGAAAATTGATATTAATCGGGTTAGTCATAGGTTTAGTCGGAGGGGTTTCTTTGGTTTTAGAGAAAAATTCTGTAAGTATTTCAGTGAAAAAGAGTTTAGCATTGTAATTTCTAAAAATGAAAGGGAGAGGGTGACAGCCGAGCATTCCAAAAAATTGTCTAAAGGTTGTCCGTGGCGGGTGCATGCCTTTTTGTCCTGCTAATGGTTTTTTTTTTTTTTAATTGTTTTTTATATATTCGTACTTTGAATAATGAACATATTTAGTAGTGGTTTAATTCGTGAGCGGAAGGATGGCATGATGTCATCAAAAGTGGTGTCATCCGTTCTAATGGAGCAAGCTTCAAACTAACTTTGAAGCCAACTGAGATTGTAAAAGATAAATACAATCTCAGTTGGCTTCAACATTAGTTTGAAGCTTGCTCATTAGAACGGATGACACCACTTTGGATGACATCATGCCACTCTTCTGCTCACGAATTAGACCACTACAAGTATGTCAATTATTCAAAGTACGGATATAAAAAAAATAAAAAAAAACCATTAGCAGGACACAAAGTGGCATGCACACGCCACGGACAACCTTCAAAAAACTTTTTGGAACACTCGATTGTCACCCTCTCATTTTCATTTTTTTTAAAAATACAATGCTAAACCTTTTTTCAATGAAATACGTACGGAGTTTCTCTCTAAAACCAAAGAACCTCCAACTGAACCTTTGACCAACCCGATTAATATAGTTTTCCACGGGTAGGATAGATATGTTTGCGGTGGTGGTGCAACATGTTTTCCAAATAAATCATTGGTATTACTGTATCTCCAAAAAAAAAAAAAAACGCAATGGACTCAAGTATGAATGATAAAAATATGGAAAGAACAGAATGTGACGTACTGCCAATAAACTTTTTCCGAACTTATAAAGAACTAGAAATACACAAAATTTGGTAGAAACACGTGCAGTAAAAGCAAGAAACCCAAAATTAGTGCCTTTTCACATTTCAAATTTGGTAAGAAGATAAAAAACTAAATTGAAATACCTAATTTTATGCAAATTTGAAGACATGACAATGCATCCAATAACGTGTATCATATATCTGATTCTTTAACTTTTTATTAATTAAATTGAGAAATAAGCATAATATTCCTGATTTATTGTAATCGTTTAAATTAATGTAATTATTCAGTGTATACGAAATTGTAATTCGCATAGTTTTTCCAGGACATTAGTTCTCATATTTCATGTTAATATGTAATAATTTGTAATGCCTTCCATTGCTTCATCTATATTTGCACACATTAATTTCGCCTCCTTTGTGCATTCATCTCCAAGATTTTGTGCATTAGTCTTTTATTTTATTTTATTTTCTTTTTCAAAATCATTAGCTCCCCTTATAAGAATTAATTGCATATATCAAACATGCAATAATGGTATTTTTTTAGCACCTGAAAAATGTAAAATATGTAAAGTAGAATATAATCGATGAATTGGCTTATGTAAAATCCTAGTCACCGATTTTTTTTTAAGTAAAAATATTATGTTGAATTTTTTTTATGGAGAATTGAATTTAAGGGGCTAAACTGCTAAAGTACTATTTTCAGTAAAATATTACTCTCCTCATTCTCACAAGTCATATCGCTATGTTTATTGATATTAATTTTATTCTGCCAAAGTTATTTCCTTCCAGTTTGCCACTTGCATGGTACCCTAAATTCTTTGTCAATGCTTGAATTTGTCACGAAAGTTTAGCATTTAAATCCGCTAAAAACAAGAAGACCAGATCCCCACAAACTCTCCCACAAAGCTATGTCAAACGTAAATTACGTAATTAAGAGGAGGTAATTAAACCCTCCAACCCTTCTTGACTACTTTTTAAGATCATCTCTAATGGAGATGTCAAAAGACAAATATCAAATGTTAATTTGATGGCTGACGTGACAATGTCAGATTACTCTTTTTGCAACCGATTTTTTTTTTTTTTTTGTTATAAATGATTTTTGTTGGACCTATTTTAAAAAGAAATCAATTAAAATAAATTTTCAAAATCTATAATTGGTGTATTAATGAAACCCACATAATAAAATAATTAAAAATGATTTGACATCACCTTTTTTTTTCTTTTTTCTTTTTTTTTCCAACTGACATCACATTTTCTCATATATCAAATTTGACATATGAAAACTCATATGTCAATCCATATAGGATTGACATTTCGGTTGAAACTTGTTGCTACCTTCAAATTTAATTGTATGATTTTTCACTTAAAATTTGACATCTCATTTAAAGATGGTCTAACCCACCAACAGCATAACATTCTTCAATTATCTTGAAAGTCCACGAAAAGTCGAGGACACATTGGTAATCTGGTACTCTCACGTAGATTGTAGAATGTTCTACGTAGCAGTCGTGACAAAAAACTGTGAAAAAAACCCTAAACCAAATGCCACCGCAAAATCAGAGGCACTGTTGTTCATTGCAGCATTGTGGCGAGCGAGGAAGCCACGTCCATTTCTCTTACTACTTACGTGTTGCCAAATTTTGCACCATTCAGCTTCCTCCACTTGGCACCTAGGGCCTCAAGGTCACTCCTCTATATAATCCCACTCCAAGTCTCCAAAGCATGCAACTTCCAGAGTCCAAAAACACACACTTTACAGCCCTTCTTAAAAGTGCATTAGTTGATTAATTTTCCTACTTAAACCTGTTTCATTAAGAAACACAATGTCTGCAACAGTTTCCATGCAATCAATCTTCACCAGCTCTGTAGCTTACGAAGTTGGTAAAAGCAGAGTGAACCAGCTGATTGTTCCTGCTAATTATCTAGTTAGTCTACGTAAGCATGTTCACATGAGAGTAATCTCCATGGCCAAGGTAAATTTTTACTCTCTATATATGTCTTTGATTAATCTAGCATTATGCATGTATTAGGGTCAAGGTTTTCATCACGTTTGGGTTAATTGCAGGATGATCAGAAAGAGCAACCAACCACGTATGCATCAGAAAATTCAGAACCAGCTCCTTCATCACCTTTACCTCCTCGTCCTTCTCCTAAGGTAGCTACTCCCTCAACCTATGTAGGGAAGCTTTCTTTAATTTGTCAAATTTAATTACTTTGTCCGACTCTATTAAACCACACATTTAGCGCCTACTAATTTTGAAATCAAAGTTCAAATTCTGCAAGATAAGCATTTTAATTATATGCTATGAAGCAATTTGATGAGAGAATATTGTGGGTGGAATTATGATTGAATCATAAATAAAAATTATAAGCTCATGAAGAGATATTATATATATATATATATATATATATATATATATTGTGACTCTCAAGGATATATACATGACAAACATATATGTGACATATATATTTCTCTTTGTGTGCAGGTTACCCCAAAGATTTCAGACGTGCTTGCATTTAGCGGGCCAGCACCAGAGAGAATCAATAGCAGGCTAGCAATGGTGGGATTTGTTGCAGCTCTAGCAGTGGAGCTATCCAAGGGTCAGGATGTGTTTGCTCAGATATCGAACGGTGCAGGGATCCCATTGTTTCTTGGCACCAGCATTTTATTGTCAGTGGCATCCCTGGTTCCTTTGCTGAAATGGGTGAGTGTGGAGTCCAAATCAAAGGGGCTCATGACTTGAGATGCTGAGTTGTGGAATGGAAGGCTGGCAATGTTAGGACTTGTAGCTTTGGCCTTCACTGAGTATGTGAAGGGTGGGACCCTAGTGTAGAGTAAATATCTTAAAAGAATGTAACATATTGTAATTACAATTTACAAATTAATATAAATGTATAGTAGAGAAGTGCCAAGGAAATTATCTCAAAAGTGAGAGTTTTCATAGACTCTCACCTCATGATTTGGCACTATATTTCATATTGTTCTGATGAGAATTGATGTTTATTTTGAAATGTAGAGAGTTTATAAAAAGTCTCATTGTGAGAGAATAACTTTGACATCCGGATCCCTTCCTCCTAATCCACCAAGGTCAGGAATCAGGACCGTTGAAATTTGATCCAACGGCTACAAACAAAGATCTATTTTAAAAGTTATAATAATTTTAGCTCTTTGATCAAATTTCAATGGTTCAGATCCCCGAACTTAGTGGATTAGAATGAAGGTGTCCGAAGAGCATCCCTTTCCATTTTTTTATGTAGAATGATCAATATAAGTCATGTACGATCATCAAAGGTCTACGATTATTTTTATCCAACTCCAAGAGTCTAAATATATTAACTAGTCAAATTCATGAAATAAATCAAATAGCGTCAATCGCGAATGAGCACATAATAATATATTGATTATTGATAGCGTCAATCGCGAATGAGCACATAATAATATATTAATCATTGGTATGTGTGAGTATGATGTAATGTCAACCATGGATGATCGAACATGACTTATATGGAATCCAAACAATCAATATTTAAACTACGTCACATGCCCATGAAGAAATTAGTGTTAACATCTTTTGTAAATGAGATTAAATATTTAAAATTGTGATTGTGTAAATAAAAGTTGTTTTTTGAAACCATGATTTTATACTTTAATCAAAACAAAAAGGGCGCACATTCAATTGTTGGAGTTTTCAAAGTGAGTGAATCGCTTTAAAATTTTAGAGGAAGATGCATGATTTGTTAAAAGCCTAAAACACCATGAAATTCCCTCAAAACCATAAAAATCCTTCACTTTATACATTTTTTAAAATAAAATCATAATTGAATAACTTATTTAAAACAACTACAGATTTGTGTTAATTTATTTAAAATCTTGGTTAAATATCCTTGGACTTTCATAAATTTGTTTAAAATGCTAATTAAGTATTCCTGAATTTCTAATCGCTTTCAATTTCTTTCAAAATCTAAAGATTTAAAGTACCTTCATAACTTACGAACAAAATGGCATGCACACACCACGGACAACCTTCAAAAAACTTTTTGGAACACTCGATTTGTCACATCCCGGCCCGGGTGGGACCACTTCCCGGGCCCGCTCCACCACCGTAGCACGATATTGTCCGCTTTGGGCTTACCATTCCCTCACGGTTTTGTTTTTGGGAACTCACGAGCAACTTCCCAGTGGGTCACCCATCATGGGATTGCTCTAGCCCTCTTCTCGCTTAACTTCGGAGTTCCTACGGAACCCGAAGCCAGTGAGCTCCCAAAAGGCCTCGTGTTAGGTAGGGATGGGAATATACATATAAGGATCACGCCCCTGGGCGATGTGGGATGTCACAATCCACCCCCCTTAGGGGCCCGACGTCCTCGTCGGCACACACGCGACCAGGGTTAAGCTCTGATACCAATTTGTCACATCCCGGCCCGGGTGGGACCTGATGCGAAATATATTAAGCACACAAATTAAACCCTCTTCTGACAATTGTAGCAAAGTATGTAAGTAGGGATCGTTCAAAACCGGGGATTAGGAGGGATTGCTAAACTCTTGAAAACTGACCTAAGAACTCCAAAACAAAGTTAAAAACACTAATTTGGACTCAAAGAATGAAAAACCAAAGTTAAAACACTAAAACAAAACAAAAACTCAAAACAGCAACTAGAAGACTCAAAACTGCCTAAAAACCACTTTCTGGGCAGTTTTGAGCACCTACACTAATTTGGACGAAATTGGTTGAAAACTTGACTCAAAACACTTAAAAACATGAACCAAAACAATTTCTAACTAAATTGAGACTTCAAAGTAAAGGGGGATTTGATTTGGACGAAATTAAAGTTGAGAAAACAGATTGCAAAGTAAAACTGATTTTGAAACGTTTTTGGGGTTTTTAATGGATCATGGACTAGTTAGGGGTTCTTTCTCCACACATGACAAGTATGCAAATGACTCGATTTCCAGTTATTCCTTCATAGAATTATGAATGACAATGCCCCAAATTAACCGTGACATCACTAGTTAATTCTCAAGTTTTCCTTGTGTTATTGAATTGGATGACATCATACGACAACCCAAAGCATTCTTCAAAAGTTCCTTACATGACATCATAATAAAGATACAATCAAAGATCATTACGTTCAATGAAAACTATAAGCATTGACAAAGCACTTGTGACTATGACATCATGACACTTATGCTAGGAATTGAACTTAACGCGATTGTGACTAGCAACCTTCACTACTTGTGAATATAAGTGTGTGACAATTATGTGAAACAAACTTATATTCTAGCATCATATTCATGCAAGCCAATTAAGTGTCGACCCCTAATTAACAAACACAAATACGTTATTACTCGCACAGTTAAGCCAATTGCATTCACGATTCAAGAACTCATAACTGGAATTTATCAAATCAACTTGCACACATAGTTATGGCTTCGAAATCACCCCTAACCAATAGGGGTTTAGCCACTCATGTTCATAGCAAAATGAAAGGAAAATAAATTAAACATTGAAATCATAAAACGAATTACACCTAGAATGCACCAACGACGAAGCTTGAGCATCCAAGAGTCTTTCCTTCTTTCTCCTTGCTACGGCACAAAGGTGGATGGGATGGTTGGGATGTGTTTTAGGATCAGGGATTATGGAATTGGATGAAGGATAGATGAATGGACAAAAATTGAATGAATGAGTGATCCCCTTAGTGCCTTGCTGCAAAGCCTTATTTATAGGGCTAGGAAAGGTTTTGAACTTAGTTGAAACCAAAAGGTTTTTTTGTACCAGAAATTCTATACATGAAACACTTAAAGGATATATGTGTGTAGCTTGGACAAGGTAGGACGGCTAGTGACAAGCTAGGACGGCTAGGAGACAAGCTAGGACGGCTAGTGACAAGCTAGGACGGCTAGTGACAAGCTAGGACGGCTAGGAGACAAGGTAGGACGGCTAGTGACAAGCTAGGATGGCTAGGAGACAAGGTAGGACGGCTAGTGACAAGCTAGGACGGCTAGGAGACAAGCTAGGACGGCTAGGAGACAAGGTAGGACGGCTAGTGACAAGCTAGGACGGCTAGGAGACAAGCTAGGACGGCTAGGAGACAAGGTAGGACGGCTAGTGACAAGCTAGGACGACTAGGAGACAAGCTAGGACGGCTAGGAGACAAGCTAGGACGGCTAGTGACAAGCTAGGACGGCTTGTTCTTCCAATACAGAAATTAGGCACCATGTGTGAATAGATAAAGCCTTCTAGAAATAAGGTTTTTAGGCCCCCTTGCAGCTCCCTAACTGAATTCAAGCCTTCAAATTCGTCCATCCTCATGCCTCCATGCTTGCACTATCCAATCTTGGCCCAAAAATGCTCTAGAATGCTCCAAATTGCTTCTTTTTGCATACTTTGACACTAAAACCTGAAATTGCACGAAAATGACTTTAAACACTAAACTAACTAAGGAAAAACAACATAAATGCATGAGAACAAGCCAATTAAGTCACATAAAAATGCTCCTATCAAATTCCCCCACACTTAGCTTTTGCTAGTCCTCGAGCAAAACAAAGAAATAAAACAAGACAAAACAAACAAACATAATCTAAACCTTCCAACGTTTGCCTCAGGGATTTCCAATGCACATGACATGTTAAAGATTATCATTCCCACAGATTTGAGTCAATTTAACACTTAAGCACATGCTTAATCATAGTCACTACTTACTAGTTCACAATTAACCAATTAAAACAATGTTTTGAATGTAGTAACATGCCTTAGAGAATTCCCTCAATCCTTAATAGATTTGCACTCTATTTTCACTCAGATTTTCTAACTACACACCCTATACTAGTTATATGTGAGAGAATTGATGTAGATATAAAAACGAATGCTCACATATATGTATCACAAAGAACGCAATTTCCGGACTTAATAGGCATGTTTAGATATGATCTCATGAATGGAATGCTACTACTTAGATGCGAGAACCAGTGACACCATATGCTCATACCAAATTCAAACTCAACAAATTGAAACACATAACACTCAAGATAGAAGTTTAAGGGTTGCAACGAGGCTTGGGGTATTGGTTAACAAAGAAAGGATAGGGAAAACAAACGTTCTTCAAGCATTAGTAAGCAAAGTAATGAAATTAAGACTTAAAATTCACTTAGTTTGCAGAAATTAACTTAAAAATACAAGGGGAAGACTTTAAACAACTTCTTGGGGCCGAATTCAACTTTTTGGACCCTTTCTTCAACAAACAACACCTTGGAACTCTTTTTCTCATATTGTTCAACTCTTTTCATACTTTTTTTTTTTTTTTTTTTTTCACGAATTTTTCTTTTCTTTTCTTTCTACCCGTGCTTATGGCACATAATTCTCAAAATAAAAACTTCCCCCACACTTGGTTTCTGTCATAAAGGAATTCCATTTGAATCATGCTTACTATACTTTAAGAACGAGGGTATGGATAGTCCTAATCTAGGCTAGGTGAGGGTAATGTGGGTTAACAAAGAAAAGGCTAAACAAGGCTCAATGGGGTTAACACCTAAACATATAATGGAGTAGGGCACACGGCTTTTTGGCTAAAGTGGTGGTCACTACACAACTTCATCTTGAATATGTGTTATGCTAATCAATACCATGCTTTGAATGAAATGGGCATGACTTCTAGTGTTTGGAACTAAATGATGAAACGCCTTCTAAGTAG
Organism: Pyrus communis; assembly: GCF_963583255.1. Taxonomy (NCBI): domain Eukaryota; kingdom Viridiplantae; phylum Streptophyta; class Magnoliopsida; order Rosales; family Rosaceae; genus Pyrus; species Pyrus communis. The sequence continues at coordinate 19,767,710 of NC_084814.1, forward strand.
CAACCAAGCAAAGAATAATGAGATCATGCAACGATTTTAGAAAACAAAGAATGCACAGATTTGAACTCTCCAAATAAACGTTTAGGTTCAAGTCTCACAAGGTTGTAGCGTTAATTTGAGTTCCTTCCTTCAAGCATGTTACAAAAACTGATTTTTTTTTTTTATTTTTATTTTTTATGATTGCATGTGAATTCATAAGTTATAACCACAACCAAGCATAAACATAGAGTAAATCAAACTTTCATCCATGTTAATCACTCTCTTTAACAGCCATGTATTTAAAAACCAAATCCTCATCATTGTGTTGGAAGGTACCCTAAGACACAAACAAACACACAAAAACAACTCTTTTTTGGGTTTTTTAAAACAAATTTTTCAAATTTTTCTTTGATTTTCGGATTTTTACTTCAAAACATACTAAAACACACCAAAACTGCTTAAAAACACTTAAAAACAACAAGGAACAAGTTTTGAAATAATGGGTGATAAAATCCCACGAATTTGAATGAAAAACACTTAGTTACCCCCCCCACACTTAAATCAAACATTGTCCTCAATGTTTTAAGCATAGAATCACACAAAGAAACACACAAACAGCAAGTAAAACAACTAAATAGGCAGATTAGAAGGAATCAACAAAGAGAAGGGTTTAGGAACGCAAATCTGGAATTGGAGTGCTTTCTAGGTCTTCCTTTGTTGAATGGCATGGGTTGCCTCCCAAGTAGCGCTTTCTTTAACGTCTTGCAGCCGGACGAAGAACACGTTCAGGCACCATTGGTGCCCACGGCATGGAGTGAGATCTCCTCCACAACCTGCCCCATGGCATTCTCATAGTATAGCTTCAATCTATGTCCGTTGACCTTGAATTCCACCCCATTCCTTAAGCTTTGGACTTGAACTGCACCATGTGGAAAAACATTAGTAACAACAAAAGGTCCAATCCATTTAGAACGTAACTTTCCGGGAAATAAACGTAAACGAGAATTAAAAAGTAAAACTTTCTGCCCAATTGTGAAGGTTTTGCCCCTAATCATCTTGTCATGAAACGCCTTCGTCTTTTCCTTGTAAATGCGGGCATTCTCGTAGGCTTCATTCCTTAGTTCCTCAAGCTCATTCAATTGGAGCTTCCGATGCATTCCAGCAGCATCTAAGTCCAAATTGAACGTTTTGATGGCCCAATGTGCCTTATGCTCTAGCTCCACGGGTAAGTGACAAGGTTTTCCATAAACTAGCCGAAATGGAGACATCCCTAGGGGTGTTTTGTAGGCAGTGCGATATGCCCATAGTGCATCGTCTAAACGCATGCTCCAATCCTTCCGGTTAGGCCCCACGGTCTTCTCCAAGATTTGCTTGACCTCTCTATTTGATACTTCGGCTTGGCCACTTGTTTGTGGGTGATAAGGTGTTGAAACCTTATGCTTGACATTGTACTTCTTGAAGAGTGCCTCAATGGTCCTATTGCAGAAATGTGAACCTCCATCACTTATAAATACCCGCGGCATCCCAAATCTAGAGAAAATGTTAGTCTTGATGAAATCTGAAACCACTCTAGAATCGTTAGTACGGGTAGCTTTTGCTTCTACCCATTTAGAAACATAATCAACCGCAAGCAAAATATAAGTGAAACCAAATGAAGAAGGAAAAGGACCCATGAAATCAATACCCCAAACATCAAAGATTTCAACATTGAAGATGGGTGTTTGCGGCATTTGGTCTTTTGCACCAATAGAACCTGTTCTTTGACATCTATCACATGTTAAGCAAAACATTCTAGCATCTTTGAACAATGTAGGCCAATAAAAACCAGATTCTAACACTTTACGAGCTGTCCTTTGGGTACCAAAATGGCCTCCACATGCATAAGAATGACAAAATGCTAGAATTGAGTTAAAATCAGAAGTTGGCACACATCTTCTAATAATCTGATCTGGGCAATATTTCCATAGATATGGATCATCCCACACATAAAATCTTGCATCATGTATCAATTTATCACGTTGGACCTTGCTTAGGGTGTTAGGAACTTGCTTAGTCACCAAGAAATTGACCAAATCGGCATACCAAGGGGTACTTACCTCAATGGACAGAAGTTGTTCATCCGGAAACATCTCAGAAATGGGGAGGGACTCTTCTTCACGCACCAATCTACTCAAGTGGTCAGCCACCACGTTTTCACAACCTTTCTTGTCCCTAATTTCAATATCGAACTCTTGAAGTAGGAGCATCCAACGAATGAGCCTTGGTTTGGCCTCCTTTTTGGTGAAAAGATACTTCAAGGCTGCATGGTCAGTGAAAACAATTACTTTAGTGCCAATAAGATATGATCTAAACTTATCTAAAGCAAATACAACCGCCAAAAGTTCTTTTTCGGTTGTAGAATAATTCAATTGAGCATCATTTAAAGTGCGGGAAGCATAATAAATAACATGTGACTGTTTATTTTTCCTTTGACCCAAAATAGCCCCAAGTGCATAATCCGAGGCATCACACATCAATTCAAATGGAATGGACCAATCCGGGGGAGTTATGATGGGTGCCGTGGTTAGGAGCTCTTTGAGATGCTTGAATGACTTCTCGCATGCCTCGTTGAACTCAAAAGACACATCTTTTTGGAGGAGGCGGCATAGGGGTTGTGCAATCTTGGAAAAGTCCTTGATAAATCGTCTATAGAATCCTGCATGACCAAGAAAAGAACGAACCTCTCTAACCGAAGTAGGAGAGGGTAAGTAGCGTACAAGATCTACTTTAGACTTATCAACTTCAATTCCTTTTTCAGAGATTATATGACCCAAAACAATACCTTGTTTAACCATAAAATGGCATTTTTCCCAATTTAAAACAAGGTTTGTTTCAACACAACGTTTCAAGATTAACGTGAGATTATCCAAGCATTTATCAAAAGAATCACCAAAAACACTAAAGTCATCCATGAATATTTCAATAATCCTTTCAACATAATCAGAAAATATGCTTACCATACACCTTTGAAACGTGGCAGGGGCATTGCACAAACCAAATGGCATGCGTCGATATGCAAATGTTCCAAAGGGACAAGTAAAAGTGGTCTTTTCTTGATCATCCGGGGCAATGACAATTTGATTATAACCTGAATATCCATCAAGAAAGCAATAAAAAGAATGACCCGCTAACCTTTCCAACATTTGATCTAGGAACGGCAATGGGAAGTGGTCCTTCCTTGTGGTGGCATTTATCTTCCTATAATCGATGCATACACGCCAACCGGTTTGGATTCTCATGGGTACAAGCTCATTCTCGGCATTCTCCACAACCGTCACTCCGGATTTCTTAGGCACACATTGGATAGGTGAAACCCAACGACTATCGGAGATAGGATAAATGACTCCACAATCAAGAAGTTTGATTATCTCTTTTTTCACAACTTCCATCATTGGAGGGTTAAGACGGCGTTGAGCCTCTCTAGTTGGTTTGGTCCCCTCCTCAAGAAATATGTGATGCATACAAGTTGTGGGGCTTATACCTTTGATATCGGCCAATGTCCATCCTAGGGCAGATTTGTACTCCTTCAACACATGCATGAGTTTTTCCTCCTCTTGTGCCGTGAGGGATGATGATATGATGGCAGGCAGTGTCTCATTTTTTCCCAAGAAAATGTACTTCAAATGGCTTGGCAAAGGTTTGAGTTCAAGGATAGGTGCCTGAATTATGGATGGAAGCAACTTGTTAGTCGAAATGGGAATGGACTCTTTGTTAGGAAACTTACCATCATGTATTGGTGATGACTCAAGGGCAGCAACTACTTCAAGAAAATCCTCACTAGGAGGCACGGCATAGGATAGTGTATTTGTGCCGTGGGGTTGCATGGATGTTGCTCCCTTGGTTTTGACTTCTACACCACTTGTAATGACTTTTTCAAGCATATAATCATTCAAATCTTCAAGGTATCCCTGCGCCAAAGAGTCAACAGTATCAATAGAGAAACATGAATGATCTTCACTAGGATACTTAATAGAATCGAAAAGATTGAAATTAACAACTTCCCCATCAAATTCCATGGACAAAGTTCCATTAAACACGTCAATCTTAGTCCGGGCCGTTTTCATGAATGGCCTTCCAAGTAGAATGGGCAGCGAGGTTGCATGATCCGATTCATCCATCTCAAGGACATAGAAATCCGCCGGAAAGATCAAATGATTAACCTGCACCAAAACATCTTCCAAAACTCCCTTTGGATAGGCATTAGATCTATCGGCCAATTGTATGATAACACCATCCTTTTTCAATGCTCCTAGGTTCATAGATGCATATATGGAATATGGCATAACATTTATAGAAGCACCTAAGTCAAGCATGGCAGATTCAAATCTAGTGTTACCTATGACACAAGGAATGGTGAAACTACCCGGATCTTTGCATTTGGGAGGTAGTTTGCGTTGCAAGATGGCGGACACATTCTCACCTACTTTTACCACTTCCTTGGTCGACATCCTCTTCCTAGTGGTGCACAACTCCTTCAAAAACTTGGCGTATCTAGGGACTTGCTTGATTGCATCCAACAAGGGTATGTTCACTTGAACTTTCCTAAATGTCTCAAGGATGTCCTTTTCAGCTTCTTCCTTCCTTGTTTGCATAAACCTACTAGGAAAAGGAGCATTCGAAGGAAAAGCATTAGTAGAAACTGAATTTGACACATTCTTACCCTTTTTGGCCGAATTAGACAGTTTTGGGGCACTAGGAACTTGCGGCAAAGACTTTCCCACCTTTGCCGTGGGTTTGCTTGATTCTTCCTCTTCAATTTGCAAGTTTTCATCACCTTTGGGACCTGATTGTGATGGTGTAGGATCTGCCCCAATCTCTTCTCCACTTCTCAAGGTTATGGCCTTTGCACTTTCGAAGCTTCCCTTTGGATTTGGAACGGTGGAACTAGGGAGCTTTCCTTGTTCACGAAACTGCCCCATAAACTCAGCAATTTGCCCCATTTGTTTCTCCAATTGATCCACCCTTTTGTCTTGGTTTTGCATAGCCTTAGCTTGATCGTCCTGCCCATTAGACAACTTAGTTAGTATCTTAAGAAGTGCATCATTGTCAAGGGACGTACCTGAGGCACTTGGGCCGGATTGGGCTTGATTTTGGGGTGGGCCGTAGGTTTTGGGAAAGAACCCAGGGGGTTGTTGCCTAAAGCCTCCTTGGTTTTGAGATTGTTGGGGCTCCCTCTATTTGAAATTTGGGTGGTCTCTCCAACCGGGATTATATGTGTTGGAATAAGGATCGTTCCTTGGTTGGTTTTGGCCTTGAAACCCAATTGCATTGGCGCTTTCCCATCCACCATTTTCAATCAACTGTGGACATTTTTCAGAGGCATGTCCATGCATAGAACATACGCCACATACAATTGGTCCTTGCATCTTCATGCCCTCGGCCAACTGAGACACAATAGAAGTAAGATTAGCCAATTGTGAATTAATGTCGGAAGTAGAACTTACCTCATGAACATGTTGCCGTGGGGGTCCTCTTTGGCCTACTCCTTCGTATTGTTGATCGTTCAACGCTCGATTAGAAATCAAGGTCTTGGCAGCCATAGGTGTTTTGTCCACTAATGCTCCACCTGCCGAGGCATCGAGCATTTGACGTTCTAATGGTAGGAGGCCCTCGTAGAAGTATTGCAAAAGTAGCTCCTCCTTCATCTGATGTTGTGGACAAGAAGCAACAAGTGATTTAAAACGTTCATAGTATGCAGGAAAAGACTCACCTTCATCTTGTTGAATTCCACTTATTTTTTTACGAAGAAGAATGATGCGAGAAGTTGGGAAAAACTTCTCCAAAAACGCTCTTTTCATACTCTCCCATGAAGTGACAGTGCCAGGAGCCAACTCATATAACCAATCCTTAGCTTTATCCATTAAAGAGAACGGAAAAGCTTTCATCTTCAAAATACTTCCGTCAACATTGACGGGAGTCATGCTTGAACAAACTACTTCAAACTCTTTAAGATGCTTGTTTGGATCTTCCATGGAAAGCCCATGGTATTTAGGAATGTGGTGCAACAAGCTTGACTTCAACTCGAATTCATCGGTCTTGCCTTGGGCAGCCGCGGGGTATTGAATGCATAATGGTGCGGCATTGGCCAACCCTGAGGCCGAAAGCTCTTTAATGGTCCGATTGTCCGCTGCCATAACTTCTTCTTCCACTTCTTCAAACTCAGATTCGGCCTCTGAACTTGAACTAGGTTCACTATGTTTGGGATGCCTCCTCTTTCTTCTCAAATCACGTTCAAAATCGTCGTTAAAGTCTAAGATATGTGCATGCACAGTTTGAGAACTCCGCGTCATGCACTAGTACCTAAAAAAAAACAAGAAACAAAAATAGGTCAGAAACTAAAACAAAATCAGAAACAAAGTGAAATAAATGAAACAAAAACAATCCAAGGGATTTAGCAAAGTTGCTAATCCCCGGCAACGGCGCCAAAAATTTGATGCGAAATATATTAAGCACACAAATTAAACCCTCTTCTGACAATTGTAGCAAAGTATGTAAGTAGGGATCGTTCAAAACCGGGGATTAGGAGGGATTGCTAAACTCTTGAAAACTGACCTAAGAACTCCAAAACAAAGTTAAAAACACTAATTTGGACTCAAAGAATGAAAAACCAAAGTTAAAACACTAAAACAAAACAAAAACTCAAAACAGCAACTAGAAGACTCAAAACTGCCTAAAAACCACTTTCTGGGCAGTTTTGAGCACCTACACTAATTTGGACGAAATTGGTTGAAAACTTGACTCAAAACACTTAAAAACATGAACCAAAACAATTTCTAACTAAATTGAGACTTCAAAGTAAAGGGGGATTTGATTTGGACGAAATTAAAGTTGAGAAAACAGATTGCAAAGTAAAACTGATTTTGAAACGTTTTTGGGGTTTTTAATGGATCATGGACTAGTTAGGGGTTCTTTCTCCACACATGACAAGTATGCAAATGACTCGATTTCCAGTTATTCCTTCATAGAATTATGAATGACAATGCCCCAAATTAACCGTGACATCACTAGTTAATTCTCAAGTTTTCCTTGTGTTATTGAATTGGATGACATCATACGACAACCCAAAGCATTCTTCAAAAGTTCCTTACATGACATCATAATAAAGATACAATCAAAGATCATTACGTTCAATGAAAACTATAAGCATTGACAAAGCACTTGTGACTATGACATCATGACACTTATGCTAGGAATTGAACTTAACGCGATTGTGACTAGCAACCTTCACTACTTGTGAATATAAGTGTGTGACAATTATGTGAAACAAACTTATATTCTAGCATCATATTCATGCAAGCCAATTAAGTGTCGACCCCTAATTAACAAACACAAATACGTTATTACTCGCACAGTTAAGCCAATTGCATTCACGATTCAAGAACTCATAACTGGAATTTATCAAATCAACTTGCACACATAGTTATGGCTTCGAAATCACCCCTAACCAATAGGGGTTTAGCCACTCATGTTCATAGCAAAATGAAAGGAAAATAAATTAAACATTGAAATCATAAAACGAATTACACCTAGAATGCACCAACGACGAAGCTTGAGCATCCAAGAGTCTTTCCTTCTTTCTCCTTGCTACGGCACAAAGGTGGATGGGATGGTTGGGATGTGTTTTAGGATCAGGGATTATGGAATTGGATGAAGGATAGATGAATGGACAAAAATTGAATGAATGAGTGATCCCCTTAGTGCCTTGCTGCAAAGCCTTATTTATAGGGCTAGGAAAGGTTTTGAACTTAGTTGAAACCAAAAGGTTTTTTTGTACCAGAAATTCTATACATGAAACACTTAAAGGATATATGTGTGTAGCTTGGACAAGGTAGGACGGCTAGTGACAAGCTAGGACGGCTAGGAGACAAGCTAGGACGGCTAGTGACAAGCTAGGACGGCTAGTGACAAGCTAGGACGGCTAGGAGACAAGGTAGGACGGCTAGTGACAAGCTAGGATGGCTAGGAGACAAGGTAGGACGGCTAGTGACAAGCTAGGACGGCTAGGAGACAAGCTAGGACGGCTAGGAGACAAGGTAGGACGGCTAGTGACAAGCTAGGACGGCTAGGAGACAAGCTAGGACGGCTAGGAGACAAGGTAGGACGGCTAGTGACAAGCTAGGACGACTAGGAGACAAGCTAGGACGGCTAGGAGACAAGCTAGGACGGCTAGTGACAAGCTAGGACGGCTTGTTCTTCCAATACAGAAATTAGGCACCATGTGTGAATAGATAAAGCCTTCTAGAAATAAGGTTTTTAGGCCCCCTTGCAGCTCCCTAACTGAATTCAAGCCTTCAAATTCGTCCATCCTCATGCCTCCATGCTTGCACTATCCAATCTTGGCCCAAAAATGCTCTAGAATGCTCCAAATTGCTTCTTTTTGCATACTTTGACACTAAAACCTGAAATTGCACGAAAATGACTTTAAACACTAAACTAACTAAGGAAAAACAACATAAATGCATGAGAACAAGCCAATTAAGTCACATAAAAATGCTCCTATCAGGACCACTTCCCGGGCCCGCTCCACCACCGTAGCACGATATTGTCCGCTTTGGGCTTACCATTCCCTCACGGTTTTGTTTTTGGGAACTCACGAGCAACTTCCCAGTGGGTCACCCATCATGGGATTGCTCTAGCCCTCTTCTCGCTTAACTTCGGAGTTCCTACGGAACCCGAAGCCAGTGAGCTCCCAAAAGGCCTCGTGTTAGGTAGGGATGAGAATATACATATAAGGATCACGCCCCTGGGCGATGTGGGATGTCACACGATTGTCACCCTCTCATTTTCATTTTTTTTTTAAAATACAGTGCTAAACATTTTTTCAATGAAATACGTACGGAGTTTCTCTCTAAAACCAAAGAACCTCCAACTAAACCTTTGACCAACCCGATTAATATGGTTTTCCACGGGTAGGATAGATATGTTGGTGGTGGTGGTGCAACATGTTTTCCAAATAAATCATTGGTATTTCTGTATCTCCAAAAAAAAAAAAACGCAATGGACTCAAGTATGAATGATAAAAATATGGAAAGAACAATGTGACATATTGCTGATAAACTTTTTCCAAACTTATAAAGAACTAGAAATACACTAAATTTGGTAGAAACACGTGCAGTAAAAGCAAGAAACCCAAAATTAGTGCCTTTTCATATTTCAAATTTGGTAAGAAGATAAAAAAACTAAATTAAAATACCTAATTTTATGCAAATTTGAAGACATGACAATGCATCCAATGACGTGTATCATATATCTGATTCTTTAACTTTTTATTAATTAAATTGAGAAATAAGCATAATATTCCTGATTTATTGTAATCATTTAAATTAATGTAATTATTCAGTGTATACAAAATTGTAATTCGCATAGTTTTTCCAGGACATTAGTTCTCATATTTCATGTTAATATGTAATAATTTGTAATGCCTTCCATTGCTTCGTCTATATTTGTACACGTTAATTTCGCCTCTGCATTCATCTCCAAGATTTTGTGCATTAGTCTTTTATTTTATTTTTTTCTTTTTCAAAATCATTAGCTCCCCTTATAAGAATTAATTGTATATATCAAACATGTAATAATGGTATTTTTGACACCTGAAAAATGTAAAATATGTAAAGTAGAATATAATCGATGAATTGGCTTATGTAAAATCCTAGTCACCGATTTTTTTTTTTAGTAAAAATATTATGTCGAATTTTTTTATGGAGAATTGAATTTAAGGGGCTAAACTGCTAAAGTACTATTTTCAGCAAAAATTACTCTTCTCATTCTCACAAGTCATATCGCTACGTTTATTGATATTAATTTTATTCTGCCAAAGTTATTTCCTCCCAGTTTGCGACTTGCATGGTACCCTAAATTCTTTGTCAATGCTTGAATTTGTCACCAAAGTTTTGCATTTAAATCCGCTAAAAACAAGAAGACCAAATCCCCACAAACTCTCCCACAAAGCTATTTCAAACGTAAATTACGTAATTAAGAGGAGGTAATTAAACCCTCCAACCTTTCTTGACTACTTTCTAAGAGCATCTCTAATGAAGATGTCAAAAGATAAATGTTAAATGTTAATTTGATGGCTAACGTGACAATGTCAGATTTCTCTTTTTCCAACCGATTAAATTTTCAAAATTTATAATTGGTGCATTAATGAGACCCACATAATAAAATAATTAAAAATTATTTGACATCACTTTTTTTATTTCTTTTTTTCAACTGACATGATCACATTTTCTCATATGTCAAATTTGATATATGAAAACTCATATGTCAATCCACATAGCCTTCAAATTTAATTGTATAACTTTCCACTCAAAATTTGACATCTCATTTGGAGATAGTCTAACCCATCAACGGCATAACATTCTTCAATTATCTAGAAAGTCCACGAAAAGTCGAGGACACATTTGTAATATGGTACTCTCACGTAGATTGTAGAATGTTCTACGTAGCAGTCGTGACCAAAAAGTGTGAAAAAAACCCTAGAAACCAAATGCCACCGCAAAATCAGACGCACTGTTGTTTCATTGTAGCATTGTGGCGAGCGAGGAAGCCACGTCCATTTCTCTTACTACTTACCACAATATGTGTGGAACAAGAGAACCCCAGTTTTGACTGGGAAACCCTAACGAGGATGTACGTGTTACCAAATTTTGCACCATTCACCTTCCTCCACTTGGCACCTAGGGCCTCAAGGTCACTCCTCTATATAATCCCACTCCAAGTCTCCAAAGCATGCAACTTCCACAGTCCAGAAACACACACTTTACAGCCCTTCTTAAAAGTGCATTAGTTGATTAATTTTCCTACTTAATCCTGTTTCATTAAGAAACACAATGTCTGCAACAGTTTCCATGCAATCAATCTTCACAAGCTTTGTAGCTTACGAAGTTGGTAAAAGCAGAGTGAACCAGCTAATTGTTCCTGCTAATTATCCAGTTACTCTATGTAAGCATGTTCACATGAGAGTAATCTCCATGGCCAAGGTAAATTTTTACTCTCTATATATGTCTTTGATTAATCTAGCATTATACATGTATTAGGGTCAGGGTTTTCATCACGTTTGGGTTAATTGCAGGATGATCAGAAGGAGCAACCAACCACGTATGCATCAGAAAATTCAGAACCAGCTCCTTCATCACCTTTACCTCCTCGTCCTTCTCCTAAGGTAACTACTCCCTCAACCTATGTAGGGAAGCTTTCTTTAATTTGTCAAATTTAATTACTTTGTCCAACTCTATTAAACCATACATTTAGCGCCTACTAATTTTGAAATCAGAGTTCAAATTCTGCAAGATAAGCATTTTAATTATATGCTATGAAGCAATTTGATGAGAGAACATTGTGGGTGGAATTAGGATTGAATCATAAATAAAAATTATAAGCTCATGAAGAGATATTATATATATATATATATAGACTCTCAAGGATATATACATGACAAACATATATGTGACATGTATGTTTCTCTTTGCGTGCAGGTTACCCCAAAGATTTCAGACGTGCTTGCATTTAGCGGGCCAACACCGGAGAGAATCAACGGCAGGCTAGCAATGGTGGGATTTGTTGCAGCTCTAGCAGTGGAGCTATCCAAGGGTCAGGATGTGTTTGCTCAGATATCGAACGGTGCAGGGATCCCACTGTTTCTTGGCACCAGCATTTTATTGTCAGTGGCATCCCTGGTTCCTTTGCTGAAAGGGGTGAGTGTGGAGTCCAAATCAAAGGGGCTCATGACTTCAGATGTTGAGTTGTGGAATGGAAGGTTGGCAATGTGGGACTTGTAGCTTTGGCCTTCACTGAGTATGTGAAGGGTGGGACCCTAGTGTAGAGTAAATATCTTAAAAGAATGTAACATATTGTAATTACAACTTACAAATTAATATAAATGTATAGTAGAGAAGTGCCAAGGAAATTATCTCAAAAGTGAGAGTTTTCATAGTCTCTCACCTCATGATTTGGCACTATATTTCATATTGTTCTTATGAGAATTGACGTTTATTTTGAAATGTAGAGAGTTCATAAAAAGTTTCATTGTGAGAGAATAACTTTGACATCCGGATGCCTTCCTCCTAATCCACCAAGTTCAGGAATCAGGACCGTTGAAATTTGATCCAACGGTTACAAACAGAGATTTATTTTAAAACTTATAATAATTTTAACGGTTGGATCAAATTTCAATGGTTCAGATCGCCGAACTTAGTGGATTAGAATGAAGATGTCCGGAGAGCATCCCTTTCCATTTTTCTATATAGAATGATCAATATAAGTCATGTACGATCATCAAAGGTCTACGATTATTTTTATCCAACTCCAAGAGCCTAAGGGGGCGTTTGTTTGACCGAATTAAGGGGGACTGGACTAGACTAGACTGTAGTCCCTTGTTTGGTCGGGACAATGATTAGGTTTAATGGGACTAAAGGGGACTCGCCCCGACTGAATGTTTCACTAAATGTTCTTAAGGAGACCCCTCGATTTCAAGCGGACTGCTAGTCCCGTTCTCTCCCTCGCCGCTGATCCCTCGTCGTCTCCCTTCTCCTTCGCCATCTCCCTTCTGATCTGCACCTTCGCCTACTCCCTTGGGCCTTCACTATCCCACCTAAAAGCCTAAACCCAGACCTTAAACAAAACTGAAAAACAATCCATTGATTCCCTTCCTTTCTTCTTCGTTCAATTCACTCTCTTTCTCAGCAAAATTGTCATGGTTGCAACCACCAGACCACCACCAGACAACCATCACCAGAAGCTCGCCGTCGATCTCCACATTCGCGCGCAACCCAGACGCAAGTTGGGACCAAAAGCGTACCAAATGCTCAAGCACCTGCGAATCCCCACATAAATTCAAAACAAAAAGGCAAAATCACCAGAGAATCCTGAGATTTTTCGAGAAAATCAGAAGAGGCGCTACGTGGAGAGCTCCGATGAATCCTCCATGCGAATCTTCTGCATAAGTAAAAGAGGGAGAGGTTAGGGATAAAGTGGACGAAGGGAAAAAAAGGAAAGGGGAGGGAGAAAGTTGCCGGAAGAAAATAGGGAGAAGTATGTAGAGAGAGGAAGAATATTCGGGAAAAATGGTGAAACATAATAACAAGATGGAGATGAGAGGGAGAATGGCGGAGGAAGGGAGGAATAGGCGAGAGAGAGATAATTTTAGGAATAAATAAATAAAAAGATTTTGGCCCTTACAAAAGGATATATGATTCTAGAAACAAATAAAATGATAAATTAAAAATAAAATATTAATAAATATAGATAAAATAATATAATATTTGAGTTAGATAATTATCCAACTTTTTAGTTCGACACTGCATCAAACGTTTTACTAAATTAGTCCAGCTTAATCTAGTCTAAGCTAGTCCAGCTTAATCCTTGAAGCTAATCTAGTCCGAGACAGTCCGGTGCAACAAACACACCCTAAATATATTAACTAGTCAAATTCATGAAATAAATCAAATAGCATCAATCGCGAATGAGCGCATAATAATATATTGATTAAATACCCTTGGACTTTCTTAAATTTGTTTAAACTACGTCACATGCCCATGAAGAAATTAGTGTTAACATCTTTTGTAAATGAGATTAAATGTCTAAAATTGTGATTGTTTAAATAAAAGTTGTTTTTTGAAACCATGATTTTATACTTTAATCAAAACAAAAAGGGCGCACATTCAATTGTTGGAGTTTTCAAAGTGAGTGAATCGCTTTAAAATTTTAGAGGAAGATGCATGATTTGTTAAAAGCTTCAAACACCATGAAATTCCCTCAAAACCATAAAAATCCTTCACTTTATACATTTTTAAAAATAAAATCATAATTGAATAACTCATTTAAAACAACTACAGATTTGTGTTAATTTATTTAAAATCTTGGTTAAGTATCCTTGGACTTTCTTAAATTTTTTTAAAATGTTAATTAAGTACTCCTGAATTTCTAATCGCTTTCAATTTCTTTCAAAATCTAAAGATTTAAAATACCTCTATAACTTACGAACGAGATTAAACTCCAGTGAGAAGAAAATAATTCTAAAAATATTATTTAAACAGTTGTCATTGCACTTCAAAAAAATGATTGTGCACTCCAATCGTGTAGAAATATAAAGAAAATTTTTTACACATCAAAGGAGTCCGGAATAATTTTTTTGTAGTGTCAACAGTAATAACTTTTATAATAAAAATATTTTTTAAGAGGAAAAAAAAAAAAAAACCTCTCACTGGTTAGTTGATTTTGATTTTTTTCTTCCCTTCCAAAAGTTGATACTGAAATGAGATTTACCCTTTCTATCTCTTTCTCTCTCTCTCTCTCTCTAGAAGTGCAAGCATAGCATCAACAGAGAGCGACAGAGAGACAGTTAAGGGCGAGAGCTTTATTTGCCGTACCGCCATCTCCCATTCCCCTCGAGTTCTTCGGCTAATTCTCTCCGAGCAATTGAAGATGGTAGACTTTGCTAGGGTTCAGAAGGAGCTTCAGGAATGCAGCAGAGACATGGAGCGCTCGGGCATCAAAGTCATACCCAAGAACGAAGCCACTCTTGCCCGTTTAATCGGAACAATTCCCGGCCCAATTGGTACCCCTTATGAGGGCGGCACCTTTCAGATCGACATCGCCTTGCCAGGTTTCTGTTTTGTCATTTTTACTCGTAATTTTGATGTTTTTTCTGTTTGTTTCTCGAGAAAAGGTGAAGGGGTGAATTGGATTGTTGAAAATTTGAAACTTTTTGATGAAGGGAGGTCGTTTTAGTAAATATGTTAGTGGGTTTTAGGTGGGTTTGAATAATATTTGCAGCTAAAGAAAAAATAAAATAAAAGAAGATGTTAATTTGTCATTTTTGGGTTGATTAATTTGGAGGGAAGTAAGTTTGTGAGTATTAATTTGTTGAAATTACACTTCTTTTCCTTGTTCTTGTGTGTTCTGGCTGTGTGGTGTTTGATAATTTGGTTTGGGTTGTGTGTTCTGGCTGTGTGGTGTTTGATAATTTGGTTTGGGTTGTGTGTTCTGGCTGTGTGGTGTTTGATAATTTGGTTTGGGTTGCTTTTGATTGCATTAATATGCAAATATGGTTTAGTTGGTTGCTTGTAAACATGGGTTTCCAGTCGTAAAGAATGAGAAAGGAATATGCTAAAATTATTACTAACATGGTTGTCAACTGTCGAATTTCTTCGTGCAGATGCATACCCTTTTGAGCCTCCCAAAATGCAGTTTACGACCAAAGTTTGGTAGGGCGAATTTATGATCGTATCTCATCCTCTAGTTCTTTGTCTTTTTATTTTGCTTGTTCATTTGACCACACACTGAGTATCATTGAAATGTCTTAAATTTCTGTTTAGATTATATTGCATATAAGAGTATACAATAGGAAAATAGACTTTAAATTTCCGGGTTTGATAACACTGAAAAAAGAACCCATTAACAATAAAGCATGAATGGAGAAGTCATAGTGACTTTTGATTGGGAATTAGAATTCCTTTACATTATGTTTGGATGATGGAAATAAACTTGGGATTTTGACAAAAGTCAGATGTTATAAATTGACATGCACCAATTCCCTTGTTTGAATTCGTAAACATAGAAATTTGGAATTTCCACGTGGAAAAAGAACTCGGAATTTGGGACCTCCAATTCCCAAGTTTAAATTCTATGTAGATAGGTGTCATTTCCCAATTTCCATGAGTGAGAGTTTAAAAATAATAATTTCCGTATTCAGAATCCGTAAACAAGAAAATTCACAAATTCTAGATAACAAAATTCTGTCAATTTAAAATTCTTTAGTAATCTTAAATTTCCTCATCCAAACAGAGTGTTAAGTTTTAAGTCTTTATGTAGTCAACCGAGATTAAAGTACATTGACAAACCATTGCATGTATGTACCAAGGGTTGAAGACAAGTATTTTTTAATTCTTGATAACATGCACTGCAAGTCAATATTTGATCCCTACTGTATCACTTTGACTGCACTTTATAATGTTAGGTAAAAACAGTTTGCATTTCCGAACAAAAACAACCAGGTGCCACTGTGTCTGCCACTGTGTTTGTAAATAAAATTTCTAAAGTAGATGAATTTGAATACTCAAAGAAACGATATTCATAGAGATTCTTCATAATTTTCTTTTGTGTATGTACGTCATCTGTTGAAGGCACCCTAATATTAGCAGTCAGAGTGGAGCAATTTGCCTTGATATATTGAAGGACCAATGGAGCCCAGCTCTCACATTGAAGACAGCACTTCTATCTGTACAAGCTTTGCTTTCTGCTCCTCAGCCGGATGATCCTCAAGATGCTGTGGTGGCACAACAGGTCTAAACCCGCTTTTGTCCTTTATCCATTGATTCTGGTTTAGCAACGTATGCGTCTATGACTTGATGTTAGATTATGTTTAGTGAATGTGTAGTCCTCGCAGAGTATCAGACTCGCAATGGATTGCTGCTAATCTGGCCCTGATGATGCCTCTTATGTATTTATTCCTGAAATTCTTCTCTTTCTAAATTACTACCTCTATGGTGATACTGCAGTATCTGAAAGATTATCAGACCTTTGTTGGCACAGCTCGGTACTGGACAGAAACATTTGCTAAGAAATCATCTCTTGGGATTGCTGAAAAGGTCAGTGTGATCCCGCCTTTTCTTTGATGGAAAGAAAACAGAAAATGTTCGAAACATAATTCACCCTAAAAAAAGTACTCCTTTGAAAGAAAACTCAACAGTTCTACTATCTTATTAATAACTTACAATGAAATTATCCTCAAATCTGGAGATCTATTAAGCTGGTGGATCCATTACAGGTACAAAAGTTTGTTGAGATGGGCTTCCCTGAAGCTCAGGCAAGGAGTACTTTGGAAGCTGTTGGCGGGGATGAGAACTTAGCCCTCGAAAAGCTTTGCTCCGGTTAGCCAAAAAGAAAAGCTTTGTTCAGCACACAAATGATAGCTGCCAGCAGAGATTTAATCTTTAAGTATATAAGCTACCCACTCTAAGATGCTGGAAAGTATACTGACATCAAGGATTAATTTGGATATAAAGCTTTTCTATGTTTAGTTTAGATTTTTTTTCATCTTTTCTAATGCTTTGCAGACTCTCTCTATCCTTATTGACCAAGTACGTTAAAATGTGGAAATTGGGTAAAATTTTTATTTCAGCATCATTGTTCTTTCACCAAAATCAGCCTGGCAGAAAATCCGGGGGGCATCGGTTGGAATTGGAAATGCGTGTTTGTTTCCAGGGACGGAATGTGCTTCTCTTTGGTGTTATGTCTATCATCGATGTTGTGTTCTTGAAATATTGTTCTAATACTCACCCGAAAATTCAGAAGTTTCGCAATATCTGTGGTGAAATGGGGTGTCCGATGATGGACGAATTGGGGTTTCGGTCAGATCTTTAGACATGACTACGGTGTCTTATGTTAATGCTTTTTCGGTGGTTCATTGCGACTTTTTTCTGCAATACCAGTAGTGGAGGGGGATTTGTGTCTAGGACCTCCGATGCAGGGGTAATCGTTCTTAATCACTCGAGTACAAGCTCCGTGAGGTTCGTTGTGGGTAGCTATTTAGTTCCTGCTTCTTGGTGACTTTGGATCATTCTTATTTTCTCGGGTTTGCTTGTTTCTACACCGGTGTTTCTTGTTCTCTCATCTTCTGTCCCAATGGCTCCTCTCCCTTGGAGTCGAGGTTCTGTGTTCGATTCTCTCTTTCTTAGCATTGCATCATTGATAGGACTCCACTCTATCTACCCCCAGTTTTCATACCAAACTCAAACGTTTAAGCAAAGAAAAGAGAGACCTCAATTTCTGGTACCTACATTATTTACTTCTTATATTAATAAATGCATAAACAAAATGAATAAAAACTAATTTGCACTTCTCATTATTTGATGTGCATGGGAAGAGAAATGCCAAATACAATTAAAAAAAAGGCACAAAATACATCTGCATGCGTAAATGTGTAACGATTTTGCACTCTATTTTTAGTCATCTGCCCTCTAAATTGAATATTTTATAATTTTTTTTGCATCACAAGTGCATGGAGCTAAAGAAAGAGCGTTTCGGAAAATACACGTTACGAAAAATACACGACGGGAAGAAACGAAGCACATTTTGGTATAAAAGTGATTAATAGCAATGGTAAACAGCCACTCTCCTTGAAGGAGGAGGTTGACACATGATGAAGAAGGCCATTGCAAGCACCAACGCCAGCACCAGCCCCAGCAATACGTCGTCGGAATCCGAGCAGCAGATGAAGCTTCCCATCTTCCTCTCCCTCCTTCCTTCCCAAACTTCTGTGTGCTTTTGTTTCCAGAACTTGAAGAAATAAAATTAATCAGTTGAAGGGTTTAAGTAGTGAGTTTTATGCCCGTTTATCCACCACAGATCATACAATGCAGCCAATGGGGAGTTGACACGTTTTGTTCAATAATGTTGTGATTCTTTTACTTCTAGTGGTTTTAGTTTGTCCCTGCTTTGTGGCTAGCAGTCGTTCTGTGGATTCTGCAACCCTATATGTGCTTCTAGTCAATTCTTTTCTCTTTGTACCAACCAATATGACGGTTTAAAGAATATAAATTTCTCTTAATCAGTAAGTGAGGTTTCAAATTCGATTCACATAAATAATGAGGACATACAATATCTCATTAAAGTTTGATCCTTAGTTTCAAATGATCTATTGTGTTGCTAATGCTTTCTCGTCTCCTCTGAGAGTAGAATATTCCTCCTCCGTGTGGTGCAATATCAAGCTTCTGATTTATAGGAGTTAAACTTGAAACCTCATGCAAGTAAACAGAATTATCACTAAATTTTAGCACATATTAATTACTCGTTTTGAAGTCCTTTGAAAATGACTAAAATCACTTTTAGAGAAATATTTTTGGATTCTAAAAGCACTTGAAGTGCTTCTTCCACCAATTATGTGCTTTTCCAAGTTCACTTGAGTTTTTACTAAGAATTGGTTTCAAAAACATTTTCTCCAAAAAGAATTTCAGCCATTTTTAGAAATACTTTCAAACAAGTTTAAATATTTGGCATTGTACAAATATATGATGCTTAAGTCGTATAGAAAATAACAATTAAATTTTTTTTTCTTATTTTGGCATTTTGACAACAGAAAGTTAAATTCCCAGCAAAAAAGAGAAAAAATCTCGACAGGCCCAGTTCACAAAACCAGAAGGTGAAGTCCAAAGATTTGGGCTTCTTGATTGGACTGCTTGTAAGAAGTTTCGAAAACATCATTTACACACTGACTGAACCTTTTCACCTTTGTTTCGTAACTCAGTTGATGAAGAATATTTAAACATGCGTTCAAAGTCCTCCTTTTTCTGCTACGATCGCTTGTACGACCCGACAATGTCACCATTTTTGACATTTCTTCTTTTTATTAAACAAAATAATAATGTTGTGATTTTGACTTTAGTTTTAAGGTGTCAAACTTTGAAATAGGAACACGTTGATATTGTGGTCATTGAAAATGAAATGATCATAGAAAATACAATTGCTTGTGATTAAATAGTGAGTGGTGAATTTATAGTTCAACAAGAATTGTTTAAAACAATATGTCCAATAAATATACAATACCATTAAATGGTTGATAATATTTTAAACACAAGATCATCATATGTAATCTCATCCTTGAATTCACAATCACAAATAAGTTCAATATCACTAACATATTAGTTAAATTGATCCACGTTACATATATGCTAATCAATATAATTTTAAAAAATGTGATACGTTAGTTAAATTTGATACCCTGTTTTAGCTTCAGCATAATCTACCATCAACATCACCAACTTAATTTAATGACTGATTATTAGGTGTGAGGTTTTATCACAAAAGATATCGATGATATTAAAAACCTCACACACAAACTGTATTCAAACACGGATCCACCTTGGGGCAAGGAGGGTCAGCTGACCTCCCCAAGCTTAGAAATCTTCCACGAAAGAGCTAGGCATTGCCCTTTGAAGATATGAGTTGCCCTAAAAGTTGCCTCCAATTGCTCAACGAATTCTCTATGGCACTGGGCAGGGCTGCTGCTAGCCTCATGCTTTGGTATGCGTTGCTATGTGCATCTTTCAATATGCTTACTTAGCATATGTTGGTATCTGTTGGCATGCTTACTCAAATACTATTGACTTCCGTCGACATGCTTGCTCAGAAGCTATTGGCTTCTGTTGACATACGTGCAGTATGATTAGGCAAATGACCACAAACCTTCCAAATCTCGATGAGATGCCAATTTACATGTCATTTTGCCCAAAAACTTTCTTGCGCTTGCCGTGCTATTCTTATTAACTCTCTAATAATATTTCCTGATCTGCCACTGGCTGTATTTAGTTTTATTACATCTTCGAAGTAAGACTTCATGCTTCTTTAGAATCAAGATGAAAAGAACAAGAGAAGTAAAAATAAATTAAAAATATAGGTTTGGTGAATATACTCATCACTACAAACCGATGAGTGAAGATTGATGACATCCAACCTATATTTTTAATTTGCCATTCTATTCCACCTAACTCAAATGTGACTCATGCAGCAAGTAAAAATAAATTAAATTAAGCGGAGCAATGAATGAAATGTTTGATGTTTCTAGAAAAACCTTGGCATGCTCTGTCCTTTCCTTGCCCTTTTATTATTTTATGAAAGCTTGAATCATCTAGTCAATGACAGGTCAATTTTCCATTTAATCACCAGCACTATAAACTTGACCTTTAATTTGTTTGACTCAATACCATTTCTTTTAGAGGATACTATTCACACACTTATTTTTAATTTTTTTTTACATACTTCTCTTAATTATCGACAGACAAATCAAATGAATTTAAGAATACCAATAGACAAAAATTAAGAACGTGTTAGAGATAAAAAAAATAAAAAATGTATGAATAGCACTACCATTTCTTTTTCTTTTCCAAATAAATTCCACATTATTTATTCTCGCTTGAATGCGAATCATTTCCCCTATATAATTAAATATGATACTTTGATTGTTACAGTAGTGGAGAATTTAGAAATTTTCTTCATAGAAGGCAAAATAAAGATTTATGTTACTTTGCTCAACTCAACTGATTTTATATAGGTATCCCACCACATCGATAGGAGATCACGTGTCATCCTTCTCCTATCGTTTATTTATTTTTTTATTATAATAAAACTATAAAAAATAAATAGAAAGGAAAATTAACTCTTTGATAATAATTACACGTGAGACATCTAGAAATTTCATGCCCTTCCCTCTTCATGTTCGAGGATAATATCACTAGAACCGTAGAACGTTGTGAAATCTCGTATAGCGTCATCTTTTTATTATCAGTTGATCAGTTAGGATTTTCTGGTGTAGCCATGTAGGATGTAAATTTCGTCAGTTGAAAATACAATTCTTTACTAGAAGTAGCCATGCAATCAAACCACCACAAATTGACAAAATCTTGGTGCCTGCAATTGCAATTCTACTTAAATTCAACTGCAAGTTTTGTTTCTTTGTTTCTTGTAATAAATGTGAGTATCGAACCTATCTTACCCTTTTTAATAGGTTCGGTGGGGTTGGTAGAATTCATTTTCATTTCATTTTTGTTGCTGAGAACACGACTAAATACATCAAGTGTTATAATATAATTTGTCAAAGTTTTTTTATCACACCAAGTTACTAATTAATTATAAGGAAAACTAATAAAAAAAAGTTTGAAAACTTTTAGTTTTAATGATAAAGACAAAATAAAGGTAAAGTGAATAGTACTATGATTGACTTTTTAGTGTAAAAATATGGTTTTTCGTTAAAATGAGCAATATCAAGAGCTTTTCGTTAAAATTCCCTTAATTATATTGTTACACTTTGTGTATTGAACTATTTCCGATACACTGAAAAATCTCTCAATTTAATGCTTATCAAACTATTAATTATTACTCATTCTTTATCACTTTACTTTTGCACAAAATTGGCTTCCTTTTCACTCTAGGTCGAATTATTCAGCCGTCCTAAACCGAAAGAACTACTTTTTGTTGTTAGAGTGGATCATTTTTTGGATTGGTGTTAATTTACCGGTTGTATTTGAAGTAGCATGAGGCTGAATTGGTGAATGTTACTTAAGCATTGGAGATATCGATGAGAGGTGTAGATCGATAAACAACGAAGAGAATGTCAATGTTATAAGAACCATCTACTTTTTCGGTTCTTTTTCTCATCCTGCAATGTTGTTTGATTATTAAAAGAGTAATGTTATTCATACCATATTTTTGTACTACATTTTCATACCACCGTAGATGACATTTGATGCGAACAAGCATATCATTTGAATTAATCAGATTTTTAAATTTAGTTCATTATTTAATAAACTAATAATTAAGAAAAACTAGTTAATTAAATGATAATTGTGGTATACGAGAAATCTTTTTCCTTCTTTTCCTTGGATTTTGCAAATTTTTCAAATGATGTGGCTGTCCATATCAGATGTCACCTAAGATGATATAGAAATGTGATATAAAAACATGATATGAATAACATTACTCTTATTAAAACTATCTACTTTCTAGATTACCTTATAAAAATCAACTCTGCACAAAATAAAGCAAACCAAAAATTCAACCTCATGCAACTTTACTAGCATTTCGCTATAAATTCAGCCTCCCTTTACTATTACCAACTTGATTATATCAATCTAGCTATGTTTTTCATTTTTTTTTTTTGGAAAATTTTAACCGTATAAGAAAATTTTTATTAATAACGAAAAAAGAAATTACACCTAACTAACTAGAGAAGGCATAACCCTTACCCCTTATCGGCAATGTAATCACTACTGGGTTCTAAGTTTTAAATTATTATCCAATATATCATGATTACTCTAATCAAATCGTGCACCTACTTTTCTTTTACCTAGAAATCTACTCATTATTTTAATGGGAATCCTAGAGGACTAAGAAAATTGATTCTTGTTGCACGCCTCGACTCAATGTCAATTGGTTATATATAAAAAAAAAGTTGCACGCATTGAGTCAATGTTAATTTGTTATAACTTAGGTTAGAAAAATAGAAAAACTAATGGAAATAATTTAAAAATTTTAACTTTTAATCAAAAAGATAAAAAGATATTGTAAATAAATAATACTAAGGATGATTTTTTAAAATAAAAATATCATGTTCATTAAAAATAAATAATACCAAAAATATTTCGTCAAAACTCTCTAGAAAAATAGTTGTGAACTTCAGCTTGGTCCCTCGAGACTGGAGAGCAACTTTCATTTAATGATTTCATTGCTACCGTGTTGTGTCAGTCAATAAATACTGTTACGTACAACAAAACTTACACATGACAATTTATAAGGTATTATTAGATCTAAATGTTATGTGATGATAAACTTATTTTATGTAAAATTTTCTCTTTATCACTAATTTTCGAAGCAGTGGCGAAACTATGATTTTAACTTAGGTGGGACCTAAAAGTCTGATTTTGAAATGCTCCTTGGATCTTAGAAAAATAATTGTCGTGTGATGAGCAACTGACCACTGTTGTTTGAGTCTGGTATAATGTTGTCTGTATCATTCTCCTCTTTAAACCTAAACCCCAAGCCTCTTTGACTTTCTTCCTCTCTCCCTCCACTGATCCCAGACCAGAGCCCTCCTCAAATCTCACAAGCAACGAATATCTATAAGAGCCACGCATCTCAAATCAAAAATCTGATGAAAGAGGTTAAAGTAAAAGCGTTGGATTGGGAGTTTGGGACCCTAAGCCTATAAAAAGCCTTTGGAATTACAAGCATAACACTAAATTTTTTTACATGAAAAAAATGTCAAGATGAGTCTGGATCCATCCTGGTCTTTTCATGACTACGCCTCTGCTTGGGAGAGTAATTTGTATTGTACGGATACACAATATATATTGTAGGGGTACACACACAACTACTATAACGTTTGGTATCACTAATACAATATCATTTGAAAAGTAATATGCAAATTTTTATATTATTAGCACGAAATGCCATGAGTTGCTCCTCTTGCCTTGTAGCTCTCTTGAAAAGTAGCTTGAGAAATGCTAAGGTGAAATTCTCAAAGTAAAATTTTTCGTCATTTCATATTTTTAGTACAGTAATTTATAATATCAACACGAAAGTTATGCCAAAAATTATGGAACCACAGAGAATTCATAAAAAAATCTCAGAATATCTTCTTAACATTTATCAAGCCACCAACTTTTACATTTCATGTCACACCAGCTTTTCTGTTTCTTCCTTTCCCTCTGACACAACCCCCACCCCCGGGTCTCCCTCCCTCCCTCTCTCCCGCCCGCGGTAAATCGTAAAAATCTGCCGATTACATCCCCCAGCAGCACCACTGGTATTTCCGTTATTAAACCCAAACCCATGGCTCAATTTTTCCCACCACCGGACAAGGATACTCTCCCTCTCTGATGACAGACACTGAACTCCATCATACCGCTATTTGATTCCCGAACTGAATCACAAACGCCCTCTCTCTCTCCGTTTGTCCTCACCGCCGTCGTTAAAACCGCCACCTCCCGCCGCGGTTTCCATTTCAATTCGCGGACACGACGCCGTGTCGGACGTCATCCATGTGACAGTCAGTTACTGTACGGTAGTACGCGAGTGCTTGAAGAAACTGCCAGCTGTTAAAACGACGCCTGAATGCGATCGACTGATATCTTTAACCCCAAATGAGTCGCGGGAGCTCCTGCAGCTGAGACGATGGGGTGCGTTTTGGGCACGGAGGCCGCGTCTGGCGGGAGTACTCGGGGTTCCGGTGAAGCTGGGCGTCGTCGCCGGAGCATCGAGGAGCCATCCGGCGTTACAGAGCGAGTCGCGGCGGTTAGGGCCGATAAAAAGGAGGTGGTAGCGAGGCAGAGGGCGAATAGAGCAAATCACACTGGCGATTTCCCGGCGATAGAGCGGCGGAAGCCTTCCCCGGCGAACCAGGAAGGTTGGCCTTCGTGGCTCTTGGCCGTCGCCGGCGACGCGATCCAGGGATGGACCCCTCGGCGCGCCAACACGTTCGAGAAGCTCGCTAAGGTGCTCAAAATCGTAACTTTATCCGGTTTGAATTTAATTTCTCTGAATACATATATATTTTTATTTTAATTTATCTGAATTCTATTTGTTTTTATTAATTTTATTATAATTTTCGTTCAGATTGGGCAAGGGACTTATAGCAATGTGTATAAAGCAAGGGACTTGATTAGTGGTAAGATAGTGGCATTAAAGAAGGTTAGGTTTGATAATTTGGAGCCAGAGAGTGTGAAATTCATGGCCAGAGAGATCAATGTGCTCAGAAAACTTGACCATCCCAATGTGATTAAGCTTGAAGGGTTAGTCACTTCAAGAATGTCCTGCAGCCTCTACTTGGTTTTCGAGTATATGGAGCACGATCTCTCGGGCCTCGCCGCCACCTCCGGGGTGAAATTCACCGAGCCTCAGGTACATTTTCGATTTCGATTCAATTAGTACTTGAAGTCGATGCTTCGTGTTGTTGATTTTGATTTGGATTGGATTGTTGTTGGGTTTAGTGTGTATAAATCTTTGAATTGTTGGTGGGTTTGGAGCTTTTGAGTTGGACTTTTGGTTTCTGCTTTTCTGGGTTTTTTTTTTTATCTGTTTGGTTTTGTTGTCTACTTTTGTTCTTGAACTCGTGCCCGTGGGTGTCCTTTTTGTTAGCTTTTGATGTTAACCTGAGAGCTTTCTAGGCTGGGTTGGGTCCCATAGTTGCTAGTTTGGGATTCCAGATTTATGATTTATATACGTCGGGCAAATCATATGATGTTATGGTATCATTTGGGGTAGGTGAAGTCGGGCAAATTTTCGGTTGCACGCATCACTTTATTAAAAAGTTGGAATTGGTTAGAAGCTCATGGAAGAAAGGAATGTCTTTAGTTCTTTTTATTGTTTTGATTACACGTGAAGAAAGAAGTTGAATTTCAAATACCCTCATCTACAGCTGAAGTATACCTGAAACTCCACTTAGATCAAAATTATACAAGTATTTGGTATAGATATTAGATTGGTTCAAGCTTCCTTTTCCTTTTCTTTCTTTCTGTGAGGTAGTTATGCCAAACTTTTGTTCACAAAAGATCAACTGTTTCAGTTATATTACAAAATATTTCGTAGCTTTAGGATGATATTTGGGATTAAAATGGGGGCTTACTAGAAAAAAAATTGATAAATGGCTTAAAACTGTATCTTACAGAAAGTAAGCTAGCATCTTTGTTGGGAGGCTTGTAGGTGGCTTTATGTGCCATTTGAATCTGAGTTGTGTGGCTCTTCATTTCACATGCATAGAAGTATGACATTGAGAGGCTGGTTCATTTCTCAAGATATTTGTTATGGCAGGTCAAGTGCTATATGAAACAACTGCTGTCTGGGCTTGAGCATTGTCACAACCATGGTGTCTTACACCGGGATATCAAGGGTTCCAATCTGTTAATTGACAACGAAGGAAGTTTAAAAATAGCTGATTTTGGATTGGCTACATTTTTTGATCCTGAGAAGAGGCAATCCATGACTAGTCGAGTTGTCACTCTCTGGTACCGCCCGCCTGAACTTCTTCTTGGGGCCACTTTCTACGGAGTTGGAGTTGACCTTTGGAGTGCTGGTTGCATCTTGGCAGAGTTACTTTCCGGGAAGCCTGTTATGCCAGGACGGACAGAGGTACTTTGTTTATAAGTTGGTGTCTCTTTAGGTTATCAGTTCTGTTCCTGTTGATCGGTTATTCCCGGTTCTTGAGTAATGATGTAGTGCTCCACTCATTTGGAAAATGTTTTGCATTTTCACATTTGGTCCACTTCTACTTGTAAGTCCACTGGTAAAATACAATGAGAGATTATTCTTGTCTCGTGTATATGGTTTGAACTTTAGTATTTGAATCTTCTTCATTGATGCTCTTGTTGTTGTCATTTTCTGTTCAATCGTGTGATTTCAGTTTGACAAACACCGTTAAGTTCTTTTCTTCTGTAGGTTGAACAACTGCATAAGATATTTAAGTTATGTGGCTCCCCATCTGAGGAATACTGGAAAAAATATAAATTGCCAAATGCAACACTTTTTAAGCCACAGCAGCCATACAAGCGTTGTGTAGGGGAAACATTCAAGGATTTCCCACCTTCTTCTCTACCTTTAGTTGAATCTCTTCTGTCACTAGATGCTGATGGACGAGGCACTACCACCGCTGCTCTAAATAGTGAAGTAAGTGCCCTCTATAAAATTCCAATTTTTCTGAGGAAACATTAACTGTGAGGCTAAGTTTGTATTTTGAAAAGTAAAACATCACCTCCCATCAGAAGAAAAAGAAAAGAAAGGAATCATCACAGTGGTTAATTAGTTCAATGACTCGGTGGCATTCACCCATTCAGTGTCTACTGAAAATCTTCTTGAAAATTATGTTGCCAAAATAAAGATATATCACCGTCCTGGAGTTAGCAAGTGCTTAATGCTGACCGAGTTCTTTACAATAAATTGACCTGCTGGCTGTGCCAGATTTTTATTGTGTCTAATTGCATATTTGGTGATCTGGGTACAGTTCTTTACTACCGAACCTTTTGCTTGTGAGCCATCAAGTCTACCAAAATATCCCCCCGCCAAAGAAATGGATGTAAAGTTACGAGATGAAGAAGCTAGAAGGTTACTCTTTTACTTTTCTTCAGGTTTGCTGCTTTCTAGACTCATTTGAGCCATATGATAACAGATGATATTTGTTGTCCTCAGGCAAAGAGGTCTAAGTGGGAAATCTAATGCTGCTGAAGGTCCCAGGAGAGTTAAAGCTCGTGATCGAGTAGGTCGGGCAATTCCAGCTCCGGAAGCTAATGCAGAAGCTCAAGGAAACTTAGATGTACGTGAAGCTTCTCTCTCTCTCTCTCTCTCACACGCGCGCGCGCACGCGCACACACACACCCATACCCACGCACTCCTGCACGGACACTTTACCCCACTCCTTCAAATTAGAAATAGCCTTATTATTTCTGGAATGTCATTTGGGCTCGTCAAAATTCTGAGTCAAACTGTATAGCCTTCTCGCCATATGCCAGTATGAACAGTTGAATTGTAAGAGTACCTTTCTTAGTTGCATCCAGATTTTATCGCTCTGCGTGTCAAGGACTTCTTTTTCACCTATTCACTGCAGTATAGAGACATGAACCCGGAATTGAAATCCTCTCTAGTTTAAGGTTAGGTTTTATGAATTTTAGGTTGAGCCTGACCTTTGACGTTTCTTTATTTAGCATGAACTGAACTTGATTAATAGAATATGGTGATGATCTTTTTGACCATGTCAATTTTCTTTAATATTGAGTAATGGGGTTGATCCGACGGTATTAGATCATTGCATCAGTTTATATTGGGCACCATCACTGCTATATGAACATATCGGCCACAATTTTTCCTCCCATTTTGATATTGCTATGCTTTGGTTGGGAATGAGAGTAGTCACCACAAGGACATTCAGTTTGCGAACAGTTGCAGTGTCATGCCTTAATTAAGTTTGGATAGTACTTGTCTCTCAGCAAACTTATACTCAAATCTTTGCTGATTTCCAGAGGTGGAGAGTGAAGACACAAGCAAATGCCAAGAGCAAGAGTGAGAAATTCCCACCCCCACATCAGGATGGAGCCGTCGGATACCCACAAGATGCGTCGCATAAAGGACCGCTCTCATTTCTCACGACGGATGCTTCATTTGGATCAACAATTTTCAACACAAAATCTTCATCATCTGTTAAAAGCATGGGAGCAGTTGGGGGGCCTTCAAGGAGGAAGAAAACAAATAGAGAGGACCCCTTGGCAGCACCACCTCGGAAGTTCATCCAAGCGTTCAACCCTTCCTCGATAGGGCTATCGATGAATTTATTGTTCAAGAGTAAATAATCGATTCCAGAGGTATTTTTTTGAAAGCTTAAGGTAGAGAAAGTATCATTTCTGTCTATCTTTTTTTTGCCCCCTTGAAATTAGGTCTCTGTCAAGCTTAACTTGGTTTTTCGGATTGCAATCTTTTTTGTTTTCTCCATTAATTGTTCCCATTTGTTGTAATATAAACCCTTATAAGCGTTTCGTTGTATATTCCACACAACTGAAACATCGGAAAGGGGAGTTCCACTTCTTCTGTACAGTATTTCATATCAAGTGCTTTTCTTTTTGACATTGATACATTGAAGAAGCTGTTCCTGAAGCAAATGAGAATTTTGGAACAACATTTTCATCCAAGGGTTTTTGGGGGGAATATAATTGCCTGGTATTAAAGCGTTTATGAGCAGAAGTGCTGTTTAGATAAGCGCTTTTATATGAAGTGCCGTTTATATGAGCATTTCAAATAAGCCCGAACACTTTGCAGCATAATTATCAAATTAAAGTCTGCACCTTTTCAAAACTATTAACTCCCTATTGGTAAGAACAAACATCATTTTCCAAAACAAACATATTATACCCCAGCAGTTATGCTCTTGCCAAAGTCAATATTGAGAAGGGAATGATTTCGACGCGCTTTGTTTCTTTTTATGCTTACCTCTGTTTATTTCTCACATTTGAATTGAATAAAGTAAAGGGGAATCGAAGAACATAAATAACAATATCGTTTTAGCCAGCTTCATAGCCAATTTTGATCAAGTACAATGACACCGTTTTATATGCACCGTTTTACCTAATAGTTGAGCCCAAAACAGAAAAACACAGAAAGAAACCCCGTCCCGGTTCCTCTACCGCCGCCGGAGCACTTGCCGCCGATCACGAACCAGCCTCCCTGCATAATCCAGAGATGAAACCCAACCAAGCACCAAAAACAAAAAAGAAGCAGACTCTGTCGTCCTCGATCAAACTCCACAAAGAACGAATTCGCAGCCACCAAGGAAAGGAAACTGAGAAGGAAACCAGTGGGAAACTACCTCCACATGCAACATTACGTAACCAATAGTGAACACTCGAGTCGGAGCTCTACACACCTTCTGATAAAGTCGTGAAACACGGTGTAACGAAATGGTTGCAGATCAGATCAATTGTGGAATCGAGAGAGAGCGAAGCCAAGTGGGAGAGAAAGAAAAGAAAGTGATTGAAAGCATGAAGGTGGAAAGACAGCAAGAGAAGAAGAAAAACTTCGGAAATGGAAACTTTCTGATCGGGGCAAAGAACGGTTAAATAAGAGGCACGAGGGACTGGGAAACAGAGAGTAGACAGAGGGGGAACATGAAAAGAAAAGGGCAAGGGGCTGCCACCGACCATGGCCAAAGCCAAGGCCGGCGGTTGAACGAGTTGCCAGAATTGGAAGCACTCACACAAAGTGAGAAAACCTCTCATGCATAGAGAAAGGACTCGCCAAACAGAGGAGAAAAATAAGCAACTAACTTGAATATCGCAGCATAAATAGCTTCTAGTATCATTGTCAAAACCAATTACTACACGCGTGATGCAATCATATAAACATGATTGTGCTTTTAAATTAGAAAAAACTAATAAAAAGAGTTTCGTAACTTTGAATCTTGACCAAAAAAATCTTAATAACTTTATTTTATGATTAGAACAAACTTATTTCAAAACTTTTAATCTTAACCAAAAGTATCTTAATAATTTTATTTAATGGTTAGGACAAATCCAACATCAAACTATCTTAATAAAACTGGCCCAAACAATGAGTTCTTTTATTTTGCCCTGACGGCAAACCTTTTGCTGTTTATTTGGTTCGTTTCACGCTGGAAACACAACGGCTGATGTTGGTTGTGTTCCTCTCTCTCATTTTCTTCTTTCTAATCTTAGATTCTTCATAAGTCTCTCAAACGATAACGAAATCACCCAAGATCAGAGGTTACGAGTTCGTACTGATGCTCTCTTTCTTCTAATACAAGACCCACATGTCAAAACTCAATGTTCAATGAGATCGAGCTCTCCAAAAATGACATTTTTCTGGCGATTTTTGCCAATTTCTGACCAAACATGACAGAAGCAGTCCTTGACCCAAGAGGGAAATTTAATCCTCTCCTCATGGGCTTCCTTTCCATGTAAGTGCTTTCTCAAGATTGATACGTACTTATTTTGTTCTAGAAATAGTGACAGTGTTTAGTTCTAGAAATAGTGGCAATATTAAGTTCTAGAAATAGTGGAAGTCGCAATGTTTAGGTCTAGAAATAATGTTAGTTGCAGTGTTCAGTTCAAGAAATAGTGGTAATATTCAGTTCTAGAAATAATGCAGTATCCAATTCTAGAAATAGTGGCAATAGTTTGAGGGATATGGGCTAACGTCTGTTACGGCAGGACTGGAAACAAATATTGGAGGGTTGCGTGTTGGACTTTTTTTCCCAGCCCATGGGTCTTTAATATTTAGGCTTGTTGTACGTAATTTGTATCATTTTCATTAAATAAAGTTATTAGGATGATTTTGGTTAAGAAAAAGTTTGGAGTAGTCATTTTCATTAAAGATTCATTTAAATTAATAATCAAATAGCTGGATATATTTTTTTTTTGGAAATGATAATTCATTATCATAAACAAGGGTACAAAAAATGCTCCAAATACAAAGTGAAGCACATTACGTATGGATCAACCAAACAACAAAATAATGAGCCCAAAACAAAGGTTTAGGCTCAAAATATAACAAACCCTAGGAACTCTAATTACTCCTTCCCGCAGGAACCGCCCCCATCAACAACCTAGGAAGAGACAATAAGCAAGGCTTGACAAAAGATCTGTAGAGGATGGGGTTGAAATTTAGTACTCAAGCCAACCTACGTCATTCTCAATTGGTCAGAAGTAAGAGTCAAAATTGACCTTTAATCCATCCGACCGACCACCGTAGACTCGAAGTTCACAAGTGCAGTAAGGGTGTGGATGAACACCAACGGCATGCAAAGTGGAAGCATAAATCGAAAAATCTAGGTCATGCGAGCCGAGGATGAAAGGAGAGCTGAGTATTGGGGGGTGTTAAAATTAAAGTGGTTTTTTCTACAATGACTTCCCAACGTATATTAATTCCTTAATTGTGGGCATGTGGCTGGCTTGGGAACCCACACTTTTTCATGGTGTAGAGGCACCCTTAATGTCTTGTTTTTGGAAGCATTTTTGCTCACCATAAACTTTGGTGCATATTCATCAGACACATAATCATTTGTCATGTATTATTTCACTTAATCTTAGTTAATTATTTTACAAAATTGAAAAACTAACATTTAATGTAAAAGTTAATTAGAGTTAGTTGAAAAGGCACATGACAAATAATTAGGTATATGGTGAACATACACCATAGTTATGGTGGTGAGCAAAAATGCTCCCTTTGTTTTCCTTCCAGACAATGGTGTTCTCAATTGCATTGATAACTAGCTGCTGCTCATCTTTTGAGTTAGTTTTTCATCTTTCCCCTTGGTTGTACTGTTCATACTCTTGGTGAGAGTGTTGTAACTTGTAAGCTTATTTCTTTGCTAGTGAAAGTACACAAAAAAACATGAGAGTATGAACAACACTAAATGTACTCTAGAGTTTGAAATATTGTCTTTCTCTACGGGGGATTCAAAGAAGAAGGAGGTGGGGTAGGTATGGTGAGGATGAGAGAACGAGGTGGAGGAGAAAGGGAGACAGATCGAGAGAGGGTGGAGAAAAACAAAAACTAGAATGAACCACAAAATGAGCATATCGCCCAAATCCGAGACACCCGCTTAGAATAACTGAGACACAAGCTCTGAAAATGGGTATATCATGTAAATATAAGGCTATCTCCAATCGAAGGCTGGCCAGACCCTCTGGCCCTCCAAGAAATTAATATTTTAATGAATAGTATAGGGTCATATTTCTTACCATCTCCAATCGAGGGCCAAAGGGCCATATGACTCGTTTTAGCTCTGTCATAAAAAACCATCTCCAACTGAGGGTCAAAGGGCTGTAGTATGGAATATGAAGAATTGAAATAAAATGAGGTAAGATAATATGAAATTGTGAAAAATATGTCAGAAATTGTGTACGAAAATTAGAAATTAAAAAAAAAAAAAGAAAGTGGGTTAGGCATAAAAAAACAAAAAATGGGTTGGGACCAAAAAAAAAAAGAAAAAAAAAAGAAAAAAGAAATTGGGCTAGCCAGTTGGCTTTTTGGCCATTTTTTGTCCAGTGGGGCTCACGAGCCTTTCGGCCTGGCTTTCGGTTAGAGACGATTTTTTGACTATTTTCGACCCTTTGACCTGGATTCTTCAGTTGAAGATGGCCTAAAGGATTGCCACTAATCCCAACCAAAGTTAGGGCCGGCAACTAAGAGAGTACCGTTTTGGTTTTGCTTTGTCCACGGAAAGACCTTAATTACTGTCAAAACTAATCTGTAGAATATGTTTGTATGAATCAACAGATCGAAAACGTAGAAAATATTTTCAGAGATATAGTCGATCGGAATTAATGTATGATTTTTAACCCGCGACATTAGTCCAAGTTTTCTACCTGGTAAGAGAGACCAAGTGTACACACACAAAAAAAAAAAAAAAAAAAAAATTGATGGTTCGAAATTTCAGAGTACTGGTGGTACATAATAATTATAATTAGTAGACTTCATGCCTGATAAAAGTCAAGAGGATGAGGATTATTGAAGAAACATCGATCTCCTGCCTTTTGGTTTTCTTGCACTAACTACCATCCTAATGGTATGGAGCTGCATGGTTTTCCCAAATAACAACCCTTCTAATTTTCAGTTTGTTCGTACATGTATATATAATAGGGTAAACTGTCGTTTGAGTCCTGAATTATTACTTCAGTTGAAATTGACATCTTGAAGTATGTTTGTGGTAGATTAATTTCCTGAACAATTTGAAATCAACTAATTAACCCATTGCTGATTCCATCAAGAGCAAATTAGTCTTTTCATCATCAATTCTTATTTATCATCTATATCACTAATAAACATATGACATGTGGACACAAAATAATTTAAAACTTATAGCATAATAACAAAACATTTTTCAGGAAGGTTGAGCACAACTATTTTTCTCGAAGATACTATCCCAGTACAATCATACTAGTGAGCATCTTCGGTAATAGAAACTCAACCCTTTCGTTTCTTCTTGTACCAAAACTCGGTTGTGACTATTGTAGCCAAGTTGCTCTGCCAAGTCTTTTAAGTCAAATAAGGAGATAACGTCTCTGTCACACTTGTCTTCCCATTGCACAGTTCCACCCATGTAAAATCCATCCATAGACTAACTCCCATGGTGCATTTCAAGTGTGTACTCATTTAGATCAGCTGCAAGTCAATAAAACCCTACGTCAATAAATTCTTATCTACTTGTTTGGGCCCAAAATATTATTGCTGGACCGAGCAGCAGGATGTGCTCGGCCCAAGGTGATGATAAATACTATGGGCCGAATAATAAATCCCGGATCAGCTGGCAGGGTCGGCCAAATCCTATCCTAAGAGGTCCGGATGAATAGGGAAGGTCGAGGAAGTCCTAGTGCGACCAGGAGTCTCGACCGGCAAGGAATGGAGTCTCGAAAAGAAGGAAAATTCAGAATCCCAGTAGGAATAGGTTTGTTCGAGTTAGAGGCGAAATGGGGCAAGGACTCCCAATCCAAATCAGAATTGGTTTTCAAGGAATGGGGCACTATAAATACAAGAAATCATGCAACAGAAAAGGCCTTTCAAATCAGCATACAATTGCCCTGCGCAAAACCTCTCAAACACCTTGAGATTTTTTCCTTTTCTTTTCCCGCCGACACACCTTCAGTTTGGATAAACAGCACTGCTGCCGCAGAATCAGCCGACCGAGAAGCACCTTCAGTTTGGATAAACAGCACTGCGTCGAGGTCGACCGATTATCTATCCAAGTCTCGGTCGAGAAAGGTTTTCGAACCTTTGTTGGCAGAGGTCACTTCATTAGCCTTCTCGGCATAGTTAGGTGTTACGAATTACATTGCTCGGCGTACTGGTCGCCGAGTGGTTTTATGATTGGATACTCACAAGTGAGTTTCAGGGTTCGGCATTCCGACGGCCGAACTACGTTTACCATCAAGACATACATCACGTTCGAGTACCTGTGCCCATACAGTTTGGTCTCGATTCGACGTGCTTATACTCTCACGAATATAATCACAGTGACCGAATCGGGCTCGGACGATTTGTGAACTCCACAGAATTAGCAGCCTTGTCTTCAGGCTGTAGAACCCAGAGACCGAGAGTGTTCCTTCCTCGGTCACAATCGCAAGATAGAGAAGTCAGTGACGCGCTCAAAGCTACATCAACAAATTTACTCCTCGGCCAGGCTCGGCCGACGAGTTGGCACGCCCCGCATTCGACCGAAGGACGTAGTTAGCTTATTAGTTACTCGGCCTGCGCGCCACGTAGGTTTTGTAATTTTTAGGGTCAACATTTTGGCACGCCCAGTGGGACCTTTGTGCTAAACCTTCGGAGTTCATGACCATTGAGACACGGTCTACGAAGCAAAAAACAACCATGGGAAAGTCAACGACTGACTTGCCAGTGCAAGGCCTTGGGCAGGATTTGCACTCTACAAAAAATCCGATCATAGTTGCGCCGCCCGAGGCCACAAGTGTAACACGCCGAGAGAATGAAGTCTGTCTCGGCGGGCAACCTTACAACCCAGCAGTCCCGAATCAAACAGCTGGAATGTTCATGGAAGGGATTGCGGAAGATTGTGATGACGATGGTGGGGAAGGTTCCGATCCACCAACTAAGACATTCCTTCGGAGACGACTGGATGAACAATATCGTCAGGTCGAGCAGTCGATTGGTCAGAAGATGAATGATTTGCTAGACGCAATACGTAGTAACAGCGATACACAGACAAGAATGCTTGAACTACTGGTCAGTAAAGCCTTCGAAGATGGCCAGGTCGGCCAACCTCGGCAGCTCCCGACGAATGTGCCCATACCAGCCGAGAGAGGGTCCGCCCGGCCGCAACCAGTCCCCTTAGAAAGAAGAGGACCAGGAAATAGATCCGAGGGACCAAGCCAGGGAGAAGAAGTCGCTTCCATAAACGTGACCGAAGTCCAGAGAATGATTGTTTCGGCCCTAAAGAAAGGGCCGAAGTTTCCAAAATTCATTCACCCATACCCAGCGTATGTGGAAAGGTTTGAATACCCACGAGGATTTAAGATCCCCGATTTCAGCCTTTTCGCCGGGGAATCATCTTTATCCTCACTAGAACATGTGGCTCGGTTCACAGCACAGTGTGGGGACGTCAATAGCGATTTCTACAAACTACGGCTGTTTAACTTTTCACTGACAGACTCAGCTTTCGCCTGGTACATTAATCTTCCACCCAACTCCGTGCAGAGTTGGGAAGAGTTGGTCGAAAAGTTCCATGAACAATTCTATCGGCCAGGGATGGAGATGTCCGTATCATCGTTGGCCAGGATGGCTCAAGCATCTGACGAATCTCCAATGGAATACCTAACAAGGTTTAAATCGGCCAGGAATTGGTGCCGAGTGCCACTCCCCGAAGTGGAATTTGTTAGGATCGCCCTCAACGGATTAGACGTCGAGTACAAAAAGAAGTTCCTGGGGGCAAATATTCGAGATATGTACGAACTTGCTCAACACGTCGAACAATATGATTATCTGCTCCGAGAAGAAAAGATATCAAAGTCACCATCCCGAGGGACGTTGTATAAGAACCCCACGGTTAGCTATGTATCGGCCGAAAGTGAAGAACCTCAGTATGCTAGTGTGGATGCGGCCGAGATAGTAATAGACAAACCCTATGTTTGCAAGGCTTTGGCGCAAATAAATACCAAAGACGCCAAAACCCGTTTGGCCGCCGAGGAAACGAGTAAGTCATCAAAAGTATACACTTTTGATATCACCAAAGCTGATGCAATTTTCGATCAATTATTGGCAGCAAAAATCATCAAGCTTCGGCCGGGACATACTATCCCTAAGGCCGATGAATTAAAAGGAAAGATATACTGCAAGTATCATAATTCTAATAAGCATGCAACCAATAATTATGTTGTGTTCCGGGACACAATTCAAAGTTGGATCGAAAAAGGAAAGTTGAAATTTTCGGAAAAGATGGCGGTCGATGTTAATCCTTTCCCTTCAACAACGATTGGTATGGTGGATGCTCACCTTCCCAGAAACAAAGGGAAGGCCGAATATGTCCCAGTGCAGCATATCCGTCAACGGAATGGTCGAACAAGACTAAAGCTTGATATATTTTCAAATGCACCACCAACGGAACAATCGGTGCGACCCGCCGATGAGCCGATGACGAGGTCAAATTCCGACGAAACTTGTGGATCGAAGGTTTTATGTGACCATTGTAAAACACCAGTTGAACCTGGGAAGAAATCTTCAACACCACCAACGGCCCCTACGGCGTCATCAAAGGGATTAGGTCCACGACGTCAAGTGTTCGATCGACTCGGCCCACAAGTAAAGCCGAAAGAACAGACCTCGGTCAGGCGGCGTCTTGACTTCGACGCACCTTTCTATAATGAGGATTATTATTCGCGCAATACCAACAGTTCGGGCTCGCCAGCTGATCGCAAAACTTTCAAGCCACCCAGGACATCGGATCAACGCTGGTACAGTTACAACTCTCCAACTGGCTTGTATACGGCGCTATCTAAATCTCAAAAACGTCGCCGCCAACGGATAGATTGCATGGCTCGGCGACGAGAAGCGCAGGCCAGCCCGGCCAACCAGTGGCATCCAAAAAAGGCTGTGGAAGATATTAGCGAACGGCCAACCCCGACTATTGATAGGAGCATATTTAGGCGACTTACTTAGCTTGTTTTCGTGCATCTATGTTGTTAATTCATAGTTGTTTTAGTAGTTTAAGCCATTTTCGTGTGTTTTTAGGTTCATATGGCTAAGGAAGCAAAAAGATGCATTTTGGAGCATTTTGGAGCAAAATTGGGCTTGGAATGGATAACATATGCTTGGAGCCAAAGTGTTGGACGAATTTGAAAGCCTTGTATGCACTTTGGACATAAAACAAAGGGCCTAGCCCAATCAAACAATCATTTGAGCCATGCAAAACCTCTAGCCCAATCAACAACCCTTAGCCACATGCATTTCCACCTTCCTACTTCATCATTTCATCATTGCACCACCATTCACACACACATGCACTTACTCTTTCATCATTGCACCACCAATTCAACACATGCATTTCCACCTTCCTACTTCATCATTTCATCATTGCACCACCATTCACACACACATGCACTTACTCTTTCATCATTGCACCACCATTCACACACACATGCACTTACTCTTTCATCATTGTATCACAAATTCAACACATGCATTCACACACCAACAACCTAGCTCTTTTTCCATCATTATTTCATCCACATGCACTCTCAATCATAACAACCACATTCACTCTTAAACAATCACCCACATATTCTCCCATTCCCCCTATAAAAACCCATGCATTCATACACAAAAATCACATCTCATTTTCATACACAACACACCACAAACACATCCAATCTTCCCTTATAATCCAAACACCACTTCTCATCCATTTCCATAATTCCCCAATCCATTCAACACACCAACAACATCCCTTAGACCTTGTGCTACGACGAAGAGGAAGATAAGAGGGCCTAAACGTTCATACAATTCAAGTTTGAGTTGTTGGAATGTTTAGGTGTTTCTTTGATTCTCTTTGTTTTGTACCATGAGGAACTTCCTCTTTCGACATCAGTTTTGCTTCAAGGGTTCTTTCTTCTTAATCCTATGTTCACTCATGTTATATATTTTTATGTCAAACCTTTTGTAAACATGAAGTGTAACTAATCTCTCTCTAGGGATTCGATGTAGCCTTGCAAGAGTGCCATGTAGTTAATTCAGAATTCTCATTTAATCTATCTATTTCTTGTTTCATTCTCCGATTTAATTGTGACTTAGTGTGTTAATTTTAGTGCTTGATCATCATTTGAATTAACCACAGGTTGTTTAGCTAAGATTAAAGCACACATCATGCATAATCTTGGTGGATATGTGAATGAATGAAGGGAATGTTTTGCAAACATCCTGCTGAGTGTTCCCTTTGGTTTTGTGAAAGTTTCTTATGCACTACATATTCTTGATTAGGAACCAAAGTTGCACATCACAATTAGGTTCATGATTAGGGACATTTGATCAAGTCCACACATCATATGGCTGATCATATCTAAGTGAAACAAACCCAAGAAATAAGTAGAGGGATGAGTATAATCTGACTTAACAAGCATGGACTTGGCTTAGCAATGGTGAAATCGAATCTCTAGCTACATCTCTATTTGTGCTATCTCATTTCATTAGTTGTTGATTCATTTATTTGTGTCTACTTCATTTTCTTGTGCTTTCAAGTTACAACAACAAATCTGCCTAAATTGATTAGTTTTATTTCTCTTATAGAGTTTTTGCAAAACAAGTAGTTGTTTAGGTCCAATTAGTCCCTGTGGATTCGACACCCTTATTTGTGCCATTATACTAAAAATATTCTAGCACGAAGAAGGAAAACTTCAACACCATTTCATCAATTTCATATTTACATTCTGTCTTAGTGTTTTAACGTTTAGTTTCGCATTCTTTGAGTCTAGTTTAGTGTTTTATATTGTTTTTACGTTTTTGAGTCAGTTTCCAAGTGATTAACAATCCCTCCTAATCCCCGGTCCAGAACGATCCCTACTTATACTTATACTACAATTGATAAAAAGAGGGTTTAATTTGTGTGCGTATAAATAATCGCATCAACTATCATGACCGAGTTAGCCGAAGGGAAGAAAGTAGCGGATACTGATTTCGAAACCACCATCGAGGAGGCTGAGAAACGTATTAAGATCCTTCTCCGGCCTGGGGAAACGAGAGCTCGTCTAGAGTACTT
Source organism: Pyrus communis (assembly GCF_963583255.1). NCBI lineage: Eukaryota > Viridiplantae > Streptophyta > Magnoliopsida > Rosales > Rosaceae > Pyrus > Pyrus communis. The sequence goes on from NC_084814.1 coordinate 19,807,476, forward strand.
TAGACAAGAGGCCGAAATGAAACTTTCTCCGTTACCACCGCGCGAGCCGTTTATCAAAATACGGCGCAACTTACACCCTCCATTCCTCGGTGCATCCATGGAATACATGCGAGAATTTCATAAGAAATACTCCGCAAATGACTTGTACGGACTCCCTAAGGCATGTCAGGAAGCCCTCGACTTAGCGCTAACTTGTCCTGATGCCGAGCAAATTATCCAGAAAACTTCTGATCCAGCCATTAAAGCTAGGTTTCAACATATACGGGAGGCTCGGGTCCTTGGTTTTGAGGTCGATCCTTATACAGATATCGACGCCGCCGAATTACCCTTTTCGCTCGAAGACCTTTAGCATTTACGCTATCATTTCGAAGTCTTCTCGGCTGTATCGCTCTTCGGCCTCACGACCGACGAGGAAAAACGGATAGCACGTTTGGATACCTATCTAGACATGAGGAACGCCCGTATTGCATATGAAGAACGAGCCCGTGTAACAAAGGACCAACGTAAATCTTCGGCAGTCCACATCGTCGAAGGAAATGGCTCACCCGCACTCGATTTGGTTCCCACGTCTCGGATACCGGCTCTTACCGAGGAACTCAAAAGTTTGATCGAGGATTTTCCGACGACTGCTACAGAGGATAGTTCTCCAGAAGACGACGACCATGACCCAATGGGCCCCTCGGTCCTCGAACATATGGAGATCAGTATGGTACACGTTCTACCAGCTGAATTCCAACCGAGTACCCACCAGTCAAGCTTCTTGGACGGGGACGTAGTTGCCGAGGAAGCAATACAAGTAGACTTCGTCGCAAACGACGATGATAGAGAAAACCAAAGCGGGGACAACCTTAAGGCAGCTTTAGCCGAGCTATTTCCCCGCTCCCCCTCGGTTAATCTCCAACACCTGAAGCCGTTGTACGTCACGGCTCACATCGAAGGATTTCCCATTTCTAAAGTGTTTGTCGACTGTGGAGCCACAGTCAACATTATGCCAATATCCGTCATGAAGGCCTTACGCCGTTCTGATAATGAACTCATTCCATCAGGGATCACTACGAGCAGCTTTGTTGGTGACAAATCTCAGACCAAAGGGGTGCTCCTGTTGGAAGTTAGCATTGCCGGCCGTCAACACATGACGGCATTCTTTATCATTGATTCCAAGACCGATTATAACGCATTACTTGGCCGCGACTGGATCCACCAAACCAGTTGCATTCCTTCATCACTATACCAAGTCCTCATCTTTTGGGATGGCAAATCGGTCGTAGTCCACCCAGCCGATAACCAAACATTTGAAACCAACATGATTCAGGCTCGCTATTATGATGATCACGTCGGCTACATCACCCTCCAAGGCCTTAACGAGGATGGACGGCCGACGAGAATTTCAGTACAAAAAGTGATTGAGGTCGGCGCCGAGACTGTCCAACAGGATTCGGCGAGACTTGGCTTGGCGAACTTGGTCATCAATGCCGATGATTGAGCACACCACGCAAGAACGGCGTCAGGCCGCGGTTTCATCTACAATGGAACGTCTGCTGGCCCATTGGTACGCCATTACCAAGCAACCACATTCTGGCGTCAATTTAATCGAATTTCTGGCCGAAGCAGATAACGGCCCCGTTCTATCTTTCGATAAAGTTCAGGCTGCGCCGGCCGAACTCGAAGACCATCGACCTCAAGTCAAGGACCCGTTAGAGGAAGTTAACGTAGGCACGGCCGAGGATCCTCGAACATTGTTTATTAGTGCGTTACTCCCACCGTCCATGAAGGTCGAACTCCGTAAGCTACTCCACGAATTTAAAGATTGCTTTGCGTGGAGCTATCATGAAATGCCAGGCCTCGACCGAAACCTTGTAGAGCATGAGCTACGCATCAAGGAGGGGTGTAAGCCTTTTCGACAGCCTCCTCGCCGATTTTCGAACGAAGTACAACTCGGCATTAAGGAAGAATTAGTTCGGCTTCTAAAAGCCGGGTTTATTAGGACCGCTCGGTATGTCGAATGGTTGGCCAATATCGTCCCCGTGTTAAAGAAAAACGGTGCCCTTCGCATTTGCATCGATTTCCGTAATCTAAATCTGGCTACTCCCAAGGACGAATATACGATGTCGATCTCAGATTTATTAATTGATGCCGCAGCTAATCATGAACTGCTATCTTTTATGGACGGTCATGCGGGTTACAACCAGATTTTCATCGCCGAAGCTGATGTCCACAAGACGGCTTTCCGTTGCCCGGGGGCACTTGGTACTTACGAATGGGTAGTTATGCCTTTCGGCCTCAAGAATGCCGGCGCCACATACCAACGAGCCATGAATATGATCTTCCATGACTTAATCGGTACAATCGTCGAAGTTTATATCGATGATGTGGTCGTAAAATCCAAACGTCGTCAAACACACCTGGACGACCTGAGGCAAACGTTCCTTCGCATGCGCAAAAACAACCTCAAGATGAACCCGGCCAAGTGTGCTTTCGGTGTTTCGGCCGGTAATTTCCTAGGATTTTTGGTGCACCATCGCGGCATCGAGGTCGATGAAAATAAAGCCCGCGCCATCATTAGCGCCCCACCTCCGACGACAAAGAAACAACTCCAGTCGTTACTCGGGCAGATGAATTTCCTCCGACGTTTCATCGCCAATTCGGCCGGTAAAATGAAAGCATTCTCTACGCTCCTTAAACTAAAGGAGAATGACCAATTTGAATGGCGCGAAGAGCATCAAACTGCGTTTACGCAAATTAAGGTAGCCCTTTCCACTCCACCCGTGCTCGTTCCACCTTGTCGCAACAAACCCCTTAAATTGTACATTTCGGCAGCTGCTGAATCCATTGGGTGCCTACTCGCACAAGATAACAATGTCGGACGCGAACAAGCTATCTTTTACCTTAGCCGAAACCTGAATTCACCAGAGCTTAATTATTCCCCTGTCGAAAAACTTTGCTTAGCGTTGTTTTTTGCCGCATCCAAGCTTCGGCATTACATGCTCCCCACAGTTACGCAGGTCATCGCCCAAACCGACGTAATTCGTTACATGCTGACTCGGCCTATGGTAAAAGGCCGAATCGGGAAATGGACACTCGCCTTATCCGAGTTCAGCCTTCAGTATGTACCACAAAAGGCCGTCAAGGGGCAAGCCCTCGCCGACTTCCTGGCACAACACCCATCCCCTTATGGTTTTGAGGGGGGCGACGTCGACATCGGTTTCGTCACCACACGCGATAACCATTGGACTATGCATTTTGATGGTTCCAGTACTTCGACCTCGGCAGGTGTCGGTATCGCAATTCAGTCGCCTGACCACTGCCGATGGTATTTTTCTCTCAAGTTAGATTTCAGCTGCACCAATAATCAGGCCGAGTATGAAGCCCTCATTATCGGCCTCTATGTTTTACACGATCTACGGGCCCCCCGCGTTCTGGTCCTTGGTGATTCCGAACTTGTGATTAACCAACTGAACGGCGTGTTTCGTTGCATGAGTTGTACTTTAGCTCCCTATCACATGGTCGCCACCTACCTGGCCGAGTCGTTCGAACGAATCACATTTGAACACATTTCACGTATCCACAATACTGACGCCGACGAACTCGCCCAGATTGCCTCCGAAGCACAACTCATGGGGGGCAGACTAGGTCGAATTGTGGGAATTGCGAACACGGGTCAACGCTCGTACCCCGTTTTGATTAATCAGCAAACTCTCCAACGCGCGCACGTAATACGTACAAGGGTAATGTCGCTCCCATCCCTATTAGAACGAGGAGATCCCATAGAAGTATGTGCCGTCGAAGTAGAACCAGATGATTGGAGAAAGACGATGTTACGGTACCTCGATAACCTCAATGGGAAACACGACCGAAGAACGAAGGTGCTCGCGACAAATTACGTGTCGTATCAAAATGAATTATATCGCAAGGGCGAGGATGGTTTACTACTGTTGTGCCTCGGCCCACACGAGGCTGCCCAAGCAATGGCCGAGGTACATGAAGGAATTTACGGGGCACACCAATCTGGACGAAAGATGCGCTGGTTGCTCCGACGACACGGTTATTTTTGGCCCAATATATTAAAGGATTGCATCGAATATGCACGGAGATGCGTATCATGCCAAATTCATGGACCCGTGCAGAGAGCCCCGGCCGAATTACTACACTCGGTTACTAAACCATGGCCGTTCAGGGGTTGGGCAATGGATGTAATTGGCAAAATCACGCCATCATCGGGGGCAGCGAAACACGCGTGGATAATTGTAGCAACTGACTATTTCACTAAGTGGGTCGAGGCCAGGTCATACGCCGAATTAACGGCTAAAGAGGTATGCAACTTCGTAGAGGAGAATATTGTGACCAGATTCGGCGTGCCAGAAACAATCATAACTGATAATGGCACTATATTCACGGCCGATAGGTTTAGGGAATACGCGGCAAGTTTGAATATCCGACTCGAGCAATCTACGCCGTACTACCCACAGGCAAACGGACAGGCCGCGGCAAGCAACAAAGTGTTGATCGGCATCCTTGAAAAAATGGTAAAAGAAAAACCTGGTTTGTGGCATTTGAAGTTAAGTGAAGCATTATGGGCATACCGAACTTCACCCCGGTCGGCCACTGGAACCACTCCTTACGTGTTAACTTATGGACACGATGCTATGTTACCGGTCGAGTTGAGTATAAGCTCGTTACGAGTAATCGAGCAGAGTGATTTATGCAGTATTGAATACAGTCAAGCGATGCGGCAAGAGTTGGAGGACTTAGAAGAAAGTCGAATCGACGCAGGTAACTTATTGGTTGCACAAAAGAAAATTGTCGAGCGAGCATATAACCAGCGTGTGAGACAAAAAATGTTCGGCGAAGGAGAATTGGTTTGGCAAACTGTGTTGCCTATTGGGGTTAAAGACCCCAGATTTGGTAAGTGGTCACCGAATTGGGAAGGGCCATTCATCGTTCACAAAGTCCTCGGCAAGGGGGCATATCATCTAAGAGATCGGACGGGTTCAGTTCATAAGTTGCCGATTAATGGAAAGTTTTTAAAGAAGTATTATCCAATTACATGGGAAATGCAAGAGTAAGACCATTGTATTAATAGCAAGACAACCATTGTATTAATAGCAAAACGACCATTGTATTGATAACAAAAAATCATTACAAGAAGAAAAAATACAAATACAATGGTGAAATCCTAAGGGGTCGAGGGGAGGAAAGTCTCAAGGGCAGCCTTCAGCTCCAGCCACTTCGCTTCGCTCAAAATTATCTCAGCCTGCCGTGTCTTCTTGTTACACTGCAGTTGCTGGATACGCCGTGCACCGGCAGCGAAGGCCGTCAGCCGACCCTTGTTGGCCTCAAAGTCTTTCTCCAGCTCAGAAGCAGCAGCCGACCTTTGCCGTTGAAGGTCAGAGATTTGACGTTGAAGGTCAGAGATCTGACGATCAAACTCGGACAGCTTTGCTTTCTTCGCCTTGATTGCCTCCATCTCTACTCGGCCAGCCTCATGTGCGACCTTGGCCACCTTCAAATCGTTCTCGGCTTGTAAGGCTCGCTCGAAGATGAGAAAGTGTTGCCGAGTCCGCTCCAGGTGACCGCCGCTGGCGAGGTCATTGAGACACTCTCCAACGGAGTCAAGGCCCTTGCACCGGAGAGCTTGGGAGGCAGTCAGAGACAAGACTTCGTGCAGCTTCACGAAGACTTCGGCGGGCGTGGCTCCCGCCGATTCGGCCGGAGCTGCAGAGGAGCCGGCCTCACCGGTCGTGCTCTGAAGAAGAGCGTCAAGCTCCACTTCCCACGATGGCTGCACATAAAAGGAAAACTTGGTGAGGAAAGTAAGACGTCGGGATGTAATGCATAAAGGAAAAAAGGGATTGTTTTAGACCTGCCGAGAGGAGACTTCGGCCATGCCCTCTGGGTCATTGCTCGAACCCAGAGAACTTAATGGCCGAGCCCAGTGCCTTAGACCGCCACGCAACTCACGCGGCCGATGGAGGTCATCTACATTTGATGGCCACGACGACGGCCAGGAAATATAGACAACGCCCCTCGGCGCGTAAAATTACCGGTGAAATGAATGTTCGGGCACCTGACATTTAATAGTTTTTTAAAAAAAAATAAAAAAAATAAAAAAAAAATAAAAAAAAAATGTGCCACACAAAAAAAATCAACACAACAAAAAGCGAGACTTACAAAGGCCGAAGAGACTTCCTGTGGAGGAATGGGAGGGTCTTCGTCCTGCGGGTGGATCGGCGTTTCAGCCGTGGCCTCAGGATCGGCAATAGGTCTCTTGCCACGATCCGCCGCAGTAGGACGTGGTCGAGCGGTCGCCTCGACGACCGGAGGAGGATGGACGGGAGGAGAGTTGACTGGTCGACGACGGCGTTGCAGCGGGACTTCGTCACTCTCGCTCTCGACATCCTGAACAAAAAGAAAACATTTAGCATTACAACCAGAAACCTAAAGAAACAAGTGGAAGCAGAATTATACCTCCAAAACGACCGTTGGAGACGAGGGTGCTTCGGCAGGCGCAGCCGACTTCCCCACTCCAGGTGCCACGACCGGCTCCGAAGCTGGAGCGGGTGCGACGATTGGATCGGCCGGGGAGACGGCTGGAGGATTCGAGGTTGGGGATGCCGCGGCAGCCGGCACAAATGAAGAGCCGGCAGGAGCAGGCGTCCCAGTAGTGTCACTGGGGACGACATGAATTTCCCGGTCGCCCTTCTTCGCCAATTTCTTGACGCGTTTAGAAGGGTGAGGGGTCTCCTCCGCAGGCTCGGCCTCTCGGGTGGGGCGTTTGGAAGGGACCGTCCGCTCGGTGACAAGGGTTTTCTTCTTGGGCACCAGCTTCTTCGCCTTTGCCACCGCAGCAACCACTTCAACCGTCCTCGACCCACGACCCCCTGAAGAGCAAAGTAATTAATAACGGAGATAATAAATAAAACAAAGAGAGGAAGGAAGCCGAAATACTACCTTGGGCCGACTCCTTAGGTTGAGTCGAGGATGTTGATCTGGGACGGTCGCCGAAGATCTTCCTCACCAGATCTTCGGCCGGGGCGCCGAAGAAATCACCGGTATATTCCTCCCACCAGTCCCCGAAGGTGTCGGTTCCCAAAGATTCAGGAACTGTCGGCCGAAGTCGAAATTTCCTGCACTTCTCTTGGAACTCCTGGTCCGACGTCTTGCATTCCCTTTCAGAGGAACCAGTAAGACGTCCCCGACTCAGGAGAGACCGAGAGGCGAGCAGGGGGACTAGGTAGCCTTGAAGATAGCCGAGCTGCCGGGCGAGAAAGTGGGGGTGATAAACCTCCCAGCTGGCTCGGCGGGCATCGCAACCAAGAGGAAGGTCGCGAGCTAGGACAAATGACCCCAGCACTGACGGATGCCCGCATCCTCAGACTCGGCCCATGCTGCCGTAGGGAGCCTAAGCGAGGATGGGTACTCCTGGCGCCGGCACACCAGGAACTCGTCATCCGAGAGAACGTCGATGCGGAGGAAGTGTCTGAAAACCTCGTCGGCTCGGTGAGGTGGCGCCGGTCGAGAGGCCAGTTGAAGGCTGAGGGCGGCCGTCCGCTGGAGGGCAGGAACCTCCGGTCGAAGGGTGGAGAAGTAAACCTGCAACCAGAGTTGGAACACCCAGAGGGGTCCGTTCTGGTGCGGGTCAATCTTGCCTATGGTCGCCTCGGCCAGGCAACGGTAGAGGTTGGCGAGTATGGCTGGACTGAGCGCCAGCGAGCGACCATTAGCCAGTGCCTGGGCCACCGGCATGTTCTCCACCAGGCATTTATTTGACCTGGTACAACAGATGAATTTGTTGTACCAGTAGAAGAGGAAGGCCTCGTGCTCTCCCTTCCTAAGGCCTTCTTCGCCTCGGCCGGCGAAGTGAAGAATAAGAGTGTTGTAGTTGAAGAAGTTCTTGTGGAGCTTCTGAACTTCTTCCCTTGAGGGCTCCCGATCGCCCCGGCTTAGCGTTTCGACGACCCTTTCGTCGAATAGTGCCTTCAGGTCGAGAGGAGAAGGGTATCCGGAAAGGGCGGCGTCAATAGGAAGGCCGGTCGGGGAAGTCCCAAGGATGGCCGAGACGTCGAGGATTGTGGGGCCGAGAGGGCCGAAATGCAGGACCATGGTGTTGGTGGCCGAACACCATAGACTCAGGGCTGCCATAAGCAGCTCCTTATCCATGGCGACCTCCATGGTTGACAGGATGATGGCATCGTAGATGCCTAGAGCCTTCCACTCCTTGGAGAAGAATGTGCTCATCCGGTCGACCCAGGCAGCCCAAGCCGTGGTGGTAGAGGGCCAGGCTCCCTGAGGCCGCGCCAGAGTCCACTTTGACCAGTCGAACCCCTGCAGCAGGGGTGTCAAACACTGCTCCTTGAGCAGGTTAGTGATGGACGACGGCACTGCGTCTCTGAAGAGGGGACCCAGAATCTGGTGGGTGGTGGCCATGTCATTTTCGAATCGCAGCGTTTTGACGGCGCTCCGATCAATGAAATCTTTGCATTTGTTAACTTCATCAGAGAGTTTTGATATGAAGGAGGCCATTAGTAGAGATGATAGGAGATGATTTGGAAGAACTGGAGAAAATGTTGCAGAAGGAAGAACTAGAAGGTTTGGTTTGAACGAACAAGGATGGTAAATTCGAGATTTTGGGGTTCTGAAAGCGTAAGATGCGAATGGCAGAAATGTGGGTATTTATAAGCTTTTCAGAATGAAGATCAAACGTTTGGAATTCGAAAAGCACTGGTTCAAATTGGGGGGAAATTTAACCGGGAAAGGCTCAATCATTTTGGATATTTTGGGAACCTGCGAAGAGGGGATCGAGGAGTCGAAAATCCAGGATGCACGATTGCGTGCGACGCCAGTTTTAAGGCATTAATGAAGATAAGACGTTCCAGTTAGTGCACGGTTTCGAGGCCCACGATTGAAAGTTTTAAGAGCGGCGGAGAATCGACACGTGGCCACGCGTTGGGGGCAACGAGGAAAGTGAAATCATGCCTCATAAATGCGCAGGAATAACGGTCATTAAGGAAGTAAAGTCCAAAAAAGCAATAAACGTTTTCGCTTCTTCAAGGTCGAGGCCCAACCAAGAGTTAACGGTCGGCGACCTCAGAAGCGAGGGGGCAATGTTTGGGCCCAAAATATTATTGCTGGGCCGAGCAGCAGGATGTGCTCGGCCCAAGGTGATGATAAATACTATGGGCCGAATAATAAATCCCGGATCAGCTGGCAGGGTCGGCCAAATCCTATCCTAAGAGGTCCAGATGAATAGGGAAGGTCGAGGAAGTCCTAGTGCGACCAGGAGTCTCGACCGGCAAGGAATGGAGTCTCGAAAAGAAGGAAAATTCAGAATCCCAGTAGGAATAGGTTTGTTCGAGTTAGAGGTGAAATGGGGCAAGGACTCCCAATCCAAATCAGAATTGGTTTTCAAGGAATGGGGCACTATAAATACAAGAAATCATGCAACAGAAAAGGCCTTTCAAATCAGCATACAATTGCCCTGCGCAAAACCTCTCAAACACCTTGAGATTTTTTCCTTTTCTTTTCCCGCCGACACACCTTCAGTTTGGATAAACAGCACTGTGAAAGCACCCGGCGAGCACCTTCAGTTTGGATAAACAGCACTGCTGCCGCAGAATCAGCCGACCGAGAAGCACCTTCAGTTTGGATAAACAGCACTGCGTCGAGGTCGACCGATTATCTATCCAAGTCTCGGTCGAGAAAGGTTTTCGAACCTTTGTTGGCAGAGGTCACCTCATTAGCCTTCTCGGCATAGTTAGGTGTTACGAATTACATTGCTCGGCGTACTGGTCGCCGAGTGGTTTTATGATTGGATACTCACAAGTGAGTTTCAGGGTTCGGCATTCCGACGGCCGAACTACGTTTACCATCAAGACATACATCACGTTCGAGTACCTGTGCCCATACAGTTTGGTCTCGATTCGACGTGCTTATACTCTCACGAATATAATCACAGTGACCGAATCGGGCTCGGACGATTTGTGAACTCCGCAGAATTAGCAGCCTTGTCTTCAGGCTGTAGAACCCAGAGACCGAGAGTGTTCCTTCCTCGGTCACAATCGCAAGATAGAGAAGTCAGCGACGCGCTCAAAGCTACATCAACAAATTTACTCCTCGGCCAGGCTCGGCCGACGAGTTGGCACGCCCCGCATTCGACCGAAGGACGTAGTTAGCTTATTAGTTACTCGGCCTGCGCGCCACGTAGGTTTTTGTAATTTTTAGGGTCAATATTACCACATCAATAAAACCCCACACTATTTTTTGTACTACAGTTGAGTCAATTTACGTATATATTGCCAAATAGACGGTAAACTAAATAATATAAAATTTAGTCAAATTTATCAAATTTTACGTACAGAAATCGACACAAATAGGAACACTTTAACAACCACCAAAATGCGATGCATGTCTCAAATCTCTCTCCAAATACTACCAGAAATTATCATTTGCTCGACGAAAAGTTTTCACCAAGGGCAAAAATTTCAACGAAAAGTTTTAACGTGTTGACATCTTATGCCAAATAACGATTGTGATTAGTTAACGTGTTAACTCGATAATGATCCGATACACACATTAACTAAACGAAATGAAAATATTGAGTTTCGTCTTGTTACCCAATTCCCGAAACTTGCAAAACCTAATACGAATGCACACTTTATTCGAATTAAAGCTCATGCATATGATGTCGGTGAAGACTTGGTGTGAAGCCTTGAAGCTTACGTTAGAAAAGCAAAAGGCCCGGACTCCGGAGTATAGTTAATTTGATACGATTCACACCCAACTTAATTTACAATTTCGTCGAAATTGAAATCTTTCCCAATAAATGAAGACAACTACGAGCCTTTAGCTAGACCATAAGTACAAGACCAAAAAGTAAAAGACCATAAGGTACAGCGAGTCTTCTATTATTGTCCTTTGGAAAAGGAAAGTTGTGGTTACCTGTTCAGATTCCTCAAAACTTAAGACTCCGTAGATTAAGTGGTCGAATCAGCGTCCACGCTGATGCAATCAGTCTTGCTTTCGTACAAATCGCACCACTACATGTTTCCTTTCACTTTCTTATTTTCCAAAAGTTTGAAAAGAAAAAGAAACACAATTTAATGAGTTAACTGACGTAAGGCAAAGTCTTTGCTTTACGTACAAAGCTCATGTATACTCATCCTCTTTTTTTTTTTTTTTCATTTTTATTCAAACGGTTATGATTAAGCTATAACAACATTTTATATTAACTTCTTAATTTATAGAAAAAGAAAGACAAAGTAGAAAGTGTGAGAAGTGGAAAAAGAAGGAAAGATGAATTAGCGCGGAGAAGATCCTACTTCTAATTAAAAATTACAGCAACAATGACATAGTAGAATTAACGACGGTGATCTAACATCCAATTTTGGTGATTTAAAGCACTCTCAATGCTAGATATATATTTAAGACCTATTTTTTATATTTAAATAATTTTCTTTTGCCAGTTTGAGGTTTTTGGTTTTTGGTTTTCTCTCTCAAATCTCAATGCAAAGAGTTTTATATATTTAAGTTTAAAGTCTGAGTTTTGGCATTGCAGGAAAAAATTGAGTCAAGACTCAAAATTTGAGTTTTCACAATTTAGGTATGTATTGAAAATGGTTGGAGTTAAAACTCAAATCTTAATTTTTTTGGTTTAATAACATTTTTACTTGTTGCTATAAGCTTTATCTCAAACTCAAATATCATAGTAAAATCCAAATTTGGATCTCACTTTAACAGAAAACTTATAAGAGTAAGTATCCGGTGCATTAGATAAGTTTAAACTTATATTTAAGTAGTCCAAAATTTTGATACATTAGAAATGACATTAAACTTTATACAGATTTCAAGTTTAAAATGACTAGCTCTATATTTTTGCAAGAAGAGGAACACTTTCAGATACAAGGGAGTTCTTGCTCGTTGAACGTCAGTTTTTTTTTACAACAAAATCTTTAGTTCGAGAGTACTTAAATAAAATGAGTTTACTATCACATAACGTCTCAGTTTAATAATGCAATGCTACGTGGAGCAAAAACTTTACTTGTGGTGGTGCACTAGTGCATTGGACCACCACGTGACAATGAACTCGTTCCATATCAATTGCATTCCTTCCCTTCATCATGCAATGACACGTGGCTCAGATTCGAAAGCGTCCATCAGGGCAATCACAATCCGTTCAGAGTTTCAATATATATATTTTTGTTTTGCTGTTAATGTTAACCTTTTCCTTTCTTCATCGAGGGATTTTACCTTTCCTGTGTTTGTACTTTGCATTAATTCGTCAATCTTTCTTAAGCAGGTCCATTTATGCAATAGGATCATTTGAAAATATTTTTAAAATGATTAAAAGAGTTTTTAGAGAAATATTTTTGGATTTCAAAAGTATTTGAAGAGTTGTATGCTTCTTGCACGAAGCATTTTAAGTTTTTTCTTTTTAGATTCACTTACATTTTTACTAAGGATTGATATTAAAAATATATTCTAACTCTCAAAAAAAAAAAAAATTGCATCCATATTTCAAAAAAAAAATATATATATATATATATATATATATATATATAAACACTAAAAATCTAATTGTGCACTCTCTATAATAATGCTTTTTTTATTATTTAAAAAATATAAAAATTAAACGTTCAGAGTTTCAATAACCCTTCCCAAAAAATAGTTGCGGCCTTTATATAAACATCCTATTCCTTTGCAACATGAAAAAAGAGTTAGTGTCCGCCCACCCTCACCCTAACTCTCTGTTTACTTGCTCTCTCAGTTTGCTCTCTGTTTACTTGCTCTCTCAGTTTGCTCTCTCTCTCTCTCTCTCTCTCTCTCTCTCTCTCTGTGACTTTATTCTGTTAATCTCTCTGTAACTGAATAGTCGGCAGTGGCTTTGTGATAGCCGGTCGACCGTACCGAAAATGGCGACGCCGAGAGAGCACATAGAAGAAATACGCAAGGACTTCTCCATAGGAGAAGAAAAACACCGTTTGACTAAGGGTTTTCACCAGGCCGTAAAGTATCTCTCTGCTGAACTCTACGCTAAGGATGTTCACTTCCTCATGGAGCTCCTCCAGGTTTTAAATCTTTTTTTTTGGATTTTTGTGTATTTTAAGGTTTAGTCTACGGCATGGTCTTAGAATCTTGCAATATTACACACACACACACACACACACACACACACACACACACATATATATGTGTATGTGTTTTAGTGTGTTTATGTATTAGCTTAGACAGCTATTTGAATATTGAATCAGTGGTTAACAGTATACAAATTATTTTGCAGAATGCAGAAGATAATGATTACCCAGAAGGGGTTGATCCATCACTTGAGTTTGTCATAACTTCGCGGGATATAACAGCCACGGGGGCTCCTGCTACTTTAATTGTTTTCAACAATGAGAAGGGGTTTTCACCAGACAACATCGAGGCCATTTGCAATGTTGGACTTTCCACCAAGAAAGGCAACAGGAAGCGCGGCTACATTGGGGAGAAAGGTAAATGTATATGAGTTGAATTGAGCACAGTAAATAACAAAAATATATAAAGCAATATTGGAAAATTTTCTTATATATTCATTAAGGGTCATTTTAGTTCTCGTCCCTAATCAATTTAGTTGTTAGAATATTTGTTTAAATAGTTTGATCAAGGTCCCTAGCATCATTTAAGGGATTTAACTCATGCATTTATGCATTCAATATCCCACAAATTATGAAATTTAAAAAAATCCAAATAATATTTTTACAAATATAACAATTACTTAAAAATCAATAATAAAGAAATTTGTTCTTCACATCTAGCAAAAAAAAAAAAAAAAAAAAAAAAAGAATTGTACCCACGTAATTATTAATATAGTGCAAGAAATAACAATTGATATATTTTAAAACATAAAATAAACACATAAAATTAACATGGGTACGTTCATAAAAAAAATATTGGTACAAATTAAATTAAAAATATGGGTACATATTAAAATCCAAAACCATAGTTACAAATTAAACTGAAAATATGGGTACATATTAAAATTCAAAATTATGAGGACAAATTAAAACTAAAAATAATATCGGTATAAATTAGAAAAAGGATAAAAATTATGAATAGAAATGTATGAAAAAAAAATACTAAAAAGATTATATTTGAAAATGATTAGTAGTTGTTTGTTTTTAAATTGACATATAATGACTTGTAAATAATTCAATATTCAAATAATGAGATGAAGAAAAGTCAAGGGACCTTCATCGAAAATGGAAAAGGAATAATGTTTTAGTTAATAAGAAGGAGAAATGAGGGATAAGAACCTAATTTATCCATTCATTAATCTCCAAAGTGGAGTGTATATAGGAGTTACAATAGTATTACATATGCACTCCAATGTTGTGGGACAAAAGACTAGTATTTACACTTAACTAATATTTAAACGTATAACTCGCAACATTCCCCTCAAGTTGAAGCTCGAGCGAGTTGGAAAACACAATACTAGACATAGCCTTAGTAAGCACGTCAACAAGTTGATCTTAATCGATGATGAATACCGATCAATCTCCACATGTTTTGTACGATCATGTTGCACTCGATTATGAGCAATTTCAATAGCAGCATTGTCATCACAATGGAGTTTCATAGCACCCTTTGGTTTAAACCCAAGATCCCTCGACAATTTCTTTAACCACAAAAACACACATACATATACCATGAGATATACCACGAAACTCAACTTTTGCACTTGACCTAGCTACCACCTTTATGTTTCTTGCTTCTCCAAGTAACTAGATTAACACCCACAAAAGTAAAGTATCCATATGTAAACCATCAGTCAGTTATAGAACTAGCCCAATCACCATATGTATACCCTTTTACATTCAAATGATCATTCTTGGGGAAAACCAATCAGAAGCCATCTTCAAGTACCTCAAAGTACGGATACTCCATCCATATTAGCTTGAATATACGAGTGTCTAAACTGATTTACAACACTAACTGCATAAGCAATGTCAGAGTGACTATCAGACAAATAAATTAATCTCCCCACAAACCTTTGATACCTCGTTATGAGTAGGAACTTGATCTGGAAATAAGCCTAGACGATGATTTTGCTCAATTGGAGTATTAGCAGGTTTGCAATCTAACATACATGTTTCAGCTAACAGATCAAGAACATACTTCCATTAAGACAAAAAAAGAAAAAAGAAAAAAGAAAAGCCATGCTTGGATCGTGCAACCTCAATCCAAGAAAATACTTCAGTTTACCCAATTTCTTCATCTCAAATTCAGTAGTTAGGTACTTTTGAAGACGTTGTAGCTTCTTCCAATCATCACCAGTCATGATGATGTCATCAACATAAATAATTAATGCAGTTGGCTTACCATTTTGTTGCTTCAGAAACAAAGTGTGATTTGAATGACTTTGGAAATATCCAAACTTTTTCATTGAACTTGTAAAGCTCCCAAACCACGCTTTATGAGATTGTTTCAAACCATACAAAGCCTTTCGAAATATGCACACACCTTTTCAGAAGATATTACGGTATCTAGTGGGAGATCCATTCAAACATCCTCATTGAGATCACCATGGAGGAAAGTACTCTTGACATCAAACTGCAATAGGGGCCAATCCTGGTTTGCTGCTAAAGATTAGAGGACATGTACAATATTAATCTTGGCAAAAGGAGCAAAAGTCTCCTGATAGTTCACACCATAGGTTTGTGTATAAACCTTAACAACTAGTTTGGCTTTATACCATTAAATAGAATCATCTGAGTTGTGCTTGATAGTGAACACACATCTACATCCAACAACTTTATTCTCTTTTGGCAAATGAATCAAATCCTACGTGGGATTCTTTTCTAGAGCTTTTATCCCAACATTCATGGCATTAACTCATTTAGGGTTAGACAAAGCATCTTGTAATTTTATTGGAACAGAGAGACTAGATAGCTGACATACGTAAGATACATATGGCTTGGACAAACGATGAGTAGATACATAAATATGGATATGATACTTGGTTTTGGCATGCATATCAGACTTGCATTCTACTTTAGGTTTTCCACGATTAGCTTGTGGAGGCAATTGATAAGTAGGCCAAGGCAAACCGTAAGAATTTACCTCATATGTGTCACTATTTTATACTAAACCTAGATAAATGATCAGCAGGCAACTTATTAGACAAACCAACAGTAGGTGATCATTCATTAACAAACAAAGACTCTAGACCAGTGGTATCACACATGGGCGACCGTTCGTTAGGTGTATCCGACTGGTTGTAAGCAGACATAGCCTCGAGAATGACAGTCGACCAATCACTATGTATGGCTTACTGCTTGATAACATGTAGTAGGACAGGTTCCGTCCCTAATTCAGCTTGCATCCACACCATCTCTTCAACTCTGCACTTCACACTCCATTTCCTCCTTAAGTGGGGAGTCGAAAAATGGCTTCTCAAAATAAGAACCTTCTCATGGAAGTACCATCCATGGTACTATAAGTTTTGTGAGTTGGATGATGATAACATTTATAGTCTTTTTGATTATTAGCACACCCAATAACACACATATCAGAAAGCACAAGCATCAAGTTTACTCCATTGATGATAGTAGATATGCATATACGCCACACACGCTTGCACCTTAGGATGACATTTGGAGACAGAGACATGAGAGACATGTTTTTGTTGCACATCAAGTGACATCTGAAAATCCAGAACCTGGCTTAGAACACAATTGATCAAATACACAACCACCAAAATAGTATAACCCCAGTAATGATTAGGTACACACTTATCCAACATCATTGAGTGAGCAACCTCCATTGTTTGATGATTATTCCGTTTGGACACACCAATTTGTTAGGGTGTAAATGGAGTAGTCATCTGATGAATAATACCCTAATCAAGAAAGAAGCACGCCAAAATGTTATTTACTTCCTCTTATCCGTTACCTGACCTGAAGACGTTAACTTTAGTCTAAAACTAAGTAGACACTATTGTACAAAATTATCAATTAAGAGAAACGATATCACTCTTATTCTTCATGAAGAACACCCAAGTTAGTTGAATATAGTCATCAATAAAAGTAACAAATCGACAAAATCCATTAGAAGTAACTTCGTCGGACCCCACACATCAGAATGTACCAAATCAAATAGCAAAATAGCTTTACATTCATTTATTGGGAAGAAAGTAGGATGACTCTTAGCCATGACACATGTTTCACACTTGAACTTTGAATGACAACAAGTGTGAAACACAGAAGGGAATAGATGATTTAGATAACTAAATGATGGATGTCCCAAACGTTGATGCCACAATCAAATTTGATGTTTATCGTCCACTTTGGCACTTAGAACTTGATGATTACTTGAACCTAAAACAACTGTATTCTCCATAGTTAAGATGTACAATACCCCCAATTCTTTTACTATAACCAATTATCTTATGAATTTTGAGGTCTTGAAAATTACAATACGTGGGGTAGAAGTGAGCAGAACAATATAAGGTATCAAGTAGATTTTCTACCGACAAAAGATTGCACTTAACATTAAGAACAAGTAGAGTATGAACCTGTGATAAGGTCAGAGTAAGAGAGATAGTGTCTTCAACCTTCACAAGTGAAGGTGCTCCATTTGTACTAGTAATATACGGATCACGAACATAATCATGCAACTCATCAAACATTCTAGGGTCACCAGCCACATGATTAGTGACCCCAATATCAATTGTCCACTTCATTGTTCTAGCAAGAAGCAAAACAATACTATGGTTATATTGATCTATTTAGCCAAAAACGATAATAAAGGCACAAAAAATATACGCGTCGGAATTGAGACATTATATCAGAAACACTATTCATGACTCTGTAGCAAAATCATTGTTCAATGGCACACACTGTAACATATCATTGTTTATGGGCACTATTCACAACACTATAGCATAAGAACTATTCACTGGCACACACCGTACACGAATTTTTTTTTTTTTTTAATTATTTGAAAACAAAGGAAATAACAATAACACAAACCCCAGTTGAACAATTAGGGCATGGTACTAACAAAAAATGGGCACATAGCCCACCAAAAGCGAACTGCTTTGTTACCATGTTGAATTGAACATGGTAAATATCAAAATATTTAAAATTGCATTTGAGGAATTTCTTACATATTCATTAATCTCTAAATAGAGTATATATATGAGTTACAATATGGATTACAGATGCACTCTATCAATGTGTGATAAAAGACTACTATTTACACTAAGTGAAATGTCTTAGGTTCGATTTTCGCTAAAAACAAATTTAAACCACATTATTGCTAACTTATTGTGAGATTAGGCCCACCCTCTTTCTTTAATGTAGATAATATCGATTGTTCCAAAGAAAAAAAAAACTAATATTTACACATAATTAACTCGCAACAATATACACGAGATGCTGCTATGTATTCTGCATGCCAGCCCTTTTTATTATGAGTTTATAACACCAAGTATCAAATATTTTTTTATATAAATAAACATAGGATTGGGTGACGTTAGCCCTTCAGAATAGTACAATCTTGACTGTTATATATATTTACCAAATATATAGATATATATTGACATTGCTGTTTAAAAACAAGAAAAAATTAAAGAAAATAAGACTAAAGGTTCATTTGGAAGTACTTTTAAAATGACTGAAAATGCTTTTGAAAAAAAATGTTTTCAGGTTCCAAGAGCACTTGACATGCTTCAAGCAAGCTGCACCAATTACGTACGCTTCTTGTAGAAAGCACTTCAAGTGCTTTTCCAAAATTTGCTTGTATTTTTGCTAAAGATTGGTACCAAAAATCTCTTCACCAAAAGCGGTTTCAGCCATTGAAACACTACCAAACGAGCCATTACTCAATCTTGACGTGTTATTTATATCAAAGAATTATTTACTCAATCTTGACATGTTTATTATGTGTTTTGAATTAAGCTTTTGTTGGCTGTATGAATGTCTTCATAGTTTTTCGTTTTGCGAATTCAATTACATTTCTGTTTAATCTGCAGGTATTGGGTTCAAAAGCGTGTTTCTCATTACTGCGCAACCTTACATTTTCAGTAACGGATATCAAATAAGGTTCAGTGAAGAGCCCTGTGTGCACTGCAATGTTGGCTATATAGTTCCGGAATGGGTTGATGCAAACCCTACTCTTTCAGACATAAAACAGATGTATGGTTCTGGTTCTGCCCTTCCAAACACAACCCTGATCTTACCTCTGAAGGCGGACAAGGTTGAAGCTGTGAAGCAACAGCTATCTAGCATGCAACCGGAAATTCTCTTGTTCTTATCAAAGATTGAGCGGCTCTCGGTTAGGGAAGACAATGAGGATCCAAGGCACAACACTGTAAGCGCGATTGCAATATCAAGTGATACTAATTCTGACACCAGGAAGGACATGGATGCTGAATGCTACACACTCCACCTTTCTGCGAAAGAAAATGGCTGCAAGTTTGATAATGAATGCGGCTATTATATGTGGAAGCAGAAGTTTCCTGTCAAGCCGGAGTGCAGAGTGGATGGGAGAAATGATGTAGATGAATGGGTGATCACGCTTGCATTTCCATTTGGAGAGCGCCTTCGTAGAGGAACAAACACATCTCCTGGAGTCTATGCATTCCTTCCCACCGAGATGGTGACAAACTTTCCCTTTATAATTCAAGCCGATTTTCTTCTTGCCTCATCGAGGGAAACAATTCTTCTGGACAGCAAATGGAATAAGGGGATTCTCGATTACGTTCCAACTGCATTTGTGAATGCATTTATCTCACTTGTCACATCTGAAGTAGATGCTCCAGTTTCTAGCTTGACTCGTATGTTCAAATTTCTGCCTGTTCAGAGCTCTTCTTATGAAGGATTGAATGTTGTCAGGGAGTCTATAAAGGCAAAGATTGTTGAAGAAAGCATTGTCCCTAGTGAGCCTCACGAGGAGCGGAAGGTATTTTATAAACCCCGTGAAGTCGGTAGGTTAATGCCTGCCTTTTGGAATATTTTGCATAAAGCGAAGAAGCTAGGGGTAAGCTTGGTTAATCTCTCGTCTCATGGAAAACCGGTTCTGGCATATGCCCTTGATGATGTCGAGTATAACGAGATACTGAATTTCCTGGGAGTTGAAGCCGTGAACAATGAATGGTATGCAACATGCATCTGCGGTACATCTAATCTTATAACTGGGGTGCTGGAAGATGTCTATTTGGAGCTTCTACTTTTCATTTCTGAATTTTGGGGGTCTAAATTTTCAAGCACCAGCATCAAGAATATACCGCTCATAAAATATGTGGGTTATCGAAACAAATCTCTGTGCAGCATAAGCGCAATCCAGAAAGGCGAAAGCAAAGTTTGCTTATCAAGTGATTCTTGTCATGTTTCATGGCTGATTGACTGGAACATGGAGTTTGCATCTGTTTCCAATGTTCTCTTTATGCCAGAGATCACACAAGAAGCTCTCGGATTGTGTTCTAGGAAGGAGACGTTGAAGAAGTGGCTTTTGGACCAAGTCAATGTTGGTTCTGTAAGTATATGTGACTATGCAGTCAATCTCTTTGATCAGTCACTTTGTGAGCGGAAGGTTGCTATTGCATTCGCCCACTTTTTATACCAGTCTTTGAGCAAGGAATATATCTTATCTCGGGAAGCTGTTAATTTGTGTGCACTGATGCCGTTGGTGGATAAGTATGGCAACATCACTAGCACTAGGAAGGGAGTTCTTGTTCCAGCTAATGGAAGCAAATGGGCAGGATTGACCGACTCTAATCTGTGGAGAAGAGAAGGTTATGTTGAGTTGAACGAAGACTATTTGGATTCCGGTCATTTTGCTGGTAGCTTTACACAACAGAAGGAGCTCCTTGGGTTTCTAAAAGATCATGCTAAAGCCTCGGACATCCCAAATGTTTGTGCTCCCAGAGATGGTATATCATCTTTATCTGCACCACTCAATAAGCAAAAGGTATTCTTGCTTTTGGACTGGATTCGCCAGCTCATGCATAAAGCTAGCATCCCTCAGAAGTTCTTGATGTGTGTAAAAGAAGGTAGCTGGCTGAAAGTTACTTTGAATGGTTCTCCTGGTTTCAGGCCACCATCGCAGTCATTTCTTCTCAAGTCATCATCGGGAAACCTTTTGCAGAATAGCTCTGTTTTTGTTGATATACCGTTGATTGATCAAAGTCATTATGATGGAAAGATTAACGATTACAAGGAGGAGCTGAAAAAAATTGGAGTCAGGTTTGAGTTTGGAGAAGCGTGTGAATATATGGGGAAGCATCTCATGTCTCTTGCTGCTGCTTCCTCTTTAACCCGTGGCAATGTATTTTCTATACTACGTTTCATCAGATTTTTGAGAGAGAAACTTCTTCCACCAGCCGATTTTATCAGCAGTATTAAAGATGGTCAGTGGCTTAAAACTTCCCTTGGCTTCAGGTCTCCGGTTGGATCTGTCTTGTCGGATGATGAGTGGAAAGTTGCTTCGCAAATTAGCGACATTCCCTTCATAGATGAAGCATTCTATGGTAAAGAAGAAATCTGTCAGTTCAAAACAGAACTTGAGTTGCTTGGCGTGGCGGTCTCATTCAGCAAATGCTACCAACTGATAATTGACAACCTGAAGTCACATTCTTGCTTGACTTCTTGGACACCTGAGGTTCTTCTATTGATGCTTAAATGCATGTGTCTTTCGAGCTCATCTGAGAAACTTGTCAGTGCTTTGAAAGGATCGAATTGCCTAAAGACAAAAACTGGTTACAAGCGTCCAGAGGAATGTCTCCTGTTCGACAAGGATTGGGGATGCATTCTTCAGGTCTTCAGTGGTTTCCCATTGATTGATCACGATTTCTATGGAGACAGAATATTTTCCTTCAGAAATGAGTTGAAGAAAACTGGGGTGGTGGTTGGTTTTGAGGATGCCGCAAAAGTATTTGCCCATTATTTCAAGCAGCATGCATCTTCGACTTCCATTTCAAAAGAAAATGTTGCATCAATTCTGTTGTGTTACAGAACACTGAATGTAACTCCATTTAAATTTCCTGCAGATCTTACGAGCTGCATTTGCGAGATGAAGTGGCTGCGTACTCGCCTTGGTGATCATAGATCTCCCAAACAGTGCATTCTCTCTGGTCCCGAGTGGGATTCCATCTCTTCCATATGTCTTCTTCCATTCATTGATGATTCTGAAAATCATTATGGAAAAAAAATTCATGAATTTAAGAACGAACTGAAGATCTTGGGGGTGGTTGTGGAATTCAAGGACGGAGTCAAGTTTGTGGAATCTTGTCTGTATCTTCCTCAGGATCCGACCTGCATTTCTCGGGAAAATGCATTAGCATTGCTTGAATGTATACAGATCTTATTGCAGGAGAAAGCCTACTCCCTTCCGGAGGCTTTCAGGGGAAAACTTTCTCAAGCATGGTTGAAGACTCATGCTGGTTACCGGTCTCCTAACCAGTGCTTGTTGTTTGATTCGGAAACGCATTTAAAGCAGACTGATGGGCCTTTCATCGATGAAGAATTTTATGGTTCTAAAATTACAACCTACAGAAAGGAGCTCGCTGCAATTGGAGTGATTGTCGATGTGAAAAAGGGATGTGCCTTGATTGCTAGGCACCTTGATTTACAGGATGAGTTTTCGACATTTGTTCGAGTATATAGTTACTTGAGTGAGTCTGAGTGGGTTCCACTGACAGATGGAGAGGCTCCCCGAAGGATCTGGGTTCCGAAAGAAAATAAAAATGGTGAGTGGGTTAGTGCAGATGAATGTGTTATGCATGACAAGGATGGTCTGTTTGGTTCGCAGTTAACTGTTTTGGAGAAACACTATGATCAAAAGTTGTTTGGTTTCTTCTCTTCTGCTTTTGGAATAAGATGCCGTCCTTCTGTTGATGATTACTTGAATCTCTGGAAAGTTTGGGAAAGTTCTGAAAGCGAATTGTTGCTTGATCAATGCTGCATGTTCTGGCTTTATGTTTCGAAGCACTGCAATTTAAAAACGGAGAAAAGTCTCGCTGATGCCGTGGTGAAAGTACCGGTTTATTCTGGCTTAGGCAAAATCTTGTTGTGCAACAAGGAGGACGTTTTCATTGCTGATGACCTTCAGCTGCAGTGTCTTTTTGAACAGTCTTCACAGTCAATATTTGTTTGGTACCCTCAGCCAAGCTTGGCCTCCTTGCCTCGAACTAAGCTGCTTGAAATGTACAAGAAAATTGGTGTTCGCACTATTTCAGAATCTGTGCAGAAGGAAGAAGTTTCTCTTGCAAATGATGCTGAGCTACAAATAATCCCAAGGGAAAGATTGTTCGGAAAAGCACTGCTGAGGCTGATTCTTGGATTTCTTGCTGGTCCTCCCATTGAAATGGAGGTGGAGAAGAGGCGGAAAGCTGTCCAAGGTCTTGTGGACGTTGCCGTATTGGAGACACCAGAACCAATCACTGTACGCTATGATCTGACACTATCTTCTGGGGAAGTTTTGAATGTGAGAGGCACACGAAAGATACGGTGGGACAGGAAGAATTCCAAATGCTTCATCCAGATGGACAAATCTGGCCGGCAGAAGAAGACCGTTGAGTTTGCTACATATTTTGCCGAAGCAATCTCTGAGTGTGTTCTGTGGGAGTTCATTGAACTTATACCTGCACTTTCGGAGCTGATCAGGTTGGCATTCGTGCTAGAATTCAATGAGGAAGATGTTGATTTCTTGATGAAGTCGAAGAATTTGCAGATCTTCGTTGAGGATGTCGAGTTTCTGAATTCTGCCTGCCCATCTAACTAGTTTCTTTTTCAACAATAATAGTCTCTCTAAGCGGATGAATTGAACTCTACGTTATGCTGTTTTGGTTGTGTGGTTTTTTATCGTTGGATTCTCATGTTATTCTGAACAACTGTATTTGCTTCTTTTATCATATGAATTTCTGAACCATGTTTTCTCATCTGTTTTTATTTTTTATTTATTTTTATTTTTTTTATAACCTTCGGCGGTTAACTGAATGGTCAGTTGTATGATCGCTGATTTATTTTAATAACGTTGTTTTCTCTTTGTATTGTTCAGAAGTTGCTAACTAATTATTAGCAGCTGGTTTTCCACTTAGTCCCTTGGAAACTGATGAGAAGGGAGGAAAATAAGTTACACAGATTCTCAAGGAAGAAGAAAGACTAAATGAATTAAGTTAATCCATGCATAAATTGAAATTAATCAAATATAATCAACTCATGTAGCCAGCCAGCCCTTTGCTTGAGTTACTTCACCAAGTTGTTTAAGAATCTGTCTGCTGAACTCTTTGCTATAAGAATGTTCACTTCCTCGTGGAACTAAGGCGGAGTCGAACACAGGTGAATATTCATAATCAA
This sequence comes from Pyrus communis, assembly GCF_963583255.1. Taxonomy (NCBI): domain Eukaryota; kingdom Viridiplantae; phylum Streptophyta; class Magnoliopsida; order Rosales; family Rosaceae; genus Pyrus; species Pyrus communis. Next base: position 19,831,805 of record NC_084814.1, read on the forward strand.
CTGAGTTACAATACTCTTGAGGTAGAATGCGGTCTTATTCTCAAACCGTTATGGTATATGCTACCCTACCCTATTTATTATGAACTTAATGTTATAGAAACGCCAAATAAATTACTAGTTAAAAAATGAATGGTTCTACTTGAGAATCCCTGCAATTACCATTTGTGCACTAAAAGAACATAGATCACATACAAATTGAACCCACTTTTATTTTCTTCAACCCCACATTGCTGTGCACTAAAAAAATGAATGGGTCTACTTAAGAATCTCTGTAATTACCAAATTGTTGTGCTTTTTTTTTAAATACTGCTTATGCTGTACTTCAAGAATAATTAGTTGTAAAATAAAGCAGATGAGCGTTTGGTTAATTGTATTTTAAAAGTGTTGTAAGTAAGAAAAGCAATGGTGCGGTTGTGGTGGTGGCAAACGACGTTGATAGTGTAAGGTTAGTGTTTGTAGTGGTATGTATTACAATAAAATGTGTGTGGAAGGCAAATAATGTCATTTTTTAAATATTAATGAAGGTATTACAACAATTGAAATATGTATTAAAGGCTCAACTCTACTTTTTTTATTAAAGTTGCTTTTAAAAGCAACTTACATGTTGCTTTTAAAAACTGTTATCTGGAAGCCATTGCTTTTAAAATAAGCAGTATATTTTACTTTTACCTAACATTTTTGTATTACTCAACTTTCAAGTGAAGCAGTTTTTGGTGAAAAAAAGTAATATCAAACGGGGCATAAGCCAGACATACTCAAGTTCTAATACGAGTTCTTCTCAACCAAACCAACCACAAAGATATTTGGCAGCAGATAACCAAAAACTCCTTGGTTTGGAAGATTCTTTTCAAAAAGCTCCCAACGAAGGATCAACTTCAACAACGGGGCATTCCACTGGTTCAAATGTGCCAACTATGTTATAAGAATTCTGAATCTATTGATGACTTAATTTTTAGTTGTGAATTTGCACAACGTGATTAGTGTTGGCTAGCTACCCAATTTGGCACTACTTTTCCACCTACGGGCTCCGTCTCTGACTTTTGGCTTGCTTTTGTGTCAAAGCGGTTTTCTCCACAATTTCGCAATGTTTGGCTAGCTTCAGGGTTTTTCTTGCTAATGGCTATTTGGAAGATGCATAACAAAGTGAAGTTTAAAAGTAAACCCCCTTCCTTCTCACGCCTTTGCCGTTCCACCTCAACCTGGATTAGGCAGGTTGGAGTTCTCACCCCTGGTCATGTACGAGGCATTTTGGATAGGCAACTTTTAGTCTCTCTTGGAATCTTGGCTAAATATTGTAAAGCTCATTTTATAGTCCCTATTATTTGGCATCCCCCTCATTTTTCTTGGATCAAAGTGAATATTGATGGCCTTGCTAAAGGTAACCCGGGTTCTGCGGCTTGTGGCGGGGTTTTTCGAGATTCTGCGGGCTATTTTCTTGATGGTTTCTCCCTAAGCTTGGGGCATCGTACTTCTTTCTATGTGGAGCTCCGTGTTGTCATCCTTGTTGTGGAATTGGCTCACGCACGGGGTTGGCAAAATCTATGGCTTGAAAGTGACTCTTCTAGCGTGATATCCTGTTTCGCTTCTAGATCCTTCTTTCCTCCTTGGTCACTCTAGACATGCTGGAACAATTGTATTCTTCGATTGCAAAACATGGTTTTCCGTTGCTCTCATACATTTTGAGAAGGGAATGTTGTTGCTGACAAATTAGCCAATTTAGGGTTTCTTTCATCTTTAATTGTTTGGCATTCTGCTCCTCCTATAGAGATTCTTCCTCTTCTGAACTCAGATTTCTTGGGTATGCCAGCCTATAGGTTTGTCTCTCATTCTTGATGTGTGATTTCCCCTTTTTACCTAATCTTTTTGAATTTTCTTTTTTCGTTTTGCAACTTGTCTTGTAGGTTCTTACCTTTTAAGGTTTATAGACGGGTTTGGATATATGTCCACCCAATTTTCAAAAGGGATAAGGCGTATGTCCCCCCTATTTGTATCTCATTTTTCTTGTTTTATGAGGGGTAAGGTTTATATTCCCCCTAACTAGGTGTAACTTATTTTTTCCTATCAATAAATTTACCTCGTCCTGTCGAGGTTTTCATATAAAAAAATAAAAAATAAAATTCGGTAGCAGATAACCCAACAAGAAGGAATAAAATTGAAAAAAAATTAGATTGTTTGGCCCTATGCCACCTAACATTTATTGGCTCTCAGTTACCTAACAGTTCACGCCCAACATGGTTCGACATAGTCATAAATTCTCATAATTGAAAATGCTAAGTAGAAAATGTTTTAAAACCATATTTTATAGACTACATGTTGTGACGGTTAATAGTTGAATTATTTCTTTAAATCATCAAGGAAAGAGGAAGAGTAAGAGTTGATTTATATTTGAGATTGAGACAATAGTAGTTTGTTGATACTGACTGGTTCCAGTTAATGTAAGGATTTGTTTTTTTTTTTTTTTTTTTTTTTAAATGGGTGATAGTGTTCACTGATCATCCCCATAATCTTATTTATAAATACAAATAAGGGGGACATGAAGGCTCATTGATGGAAAAACATAGCAAGTAATAGAGGAATAAAAAATCAATCCCACTTACAAAGAAAACATATGATAAGAATCACCTGAAACAATAGTAACATGAAATCAAGTTACTCATGATTATTCAAATCCAAAGTTAGGTAAGTGATTATAAATTATCAAGTCATCTAGTGGCCAACACAACGACACCCACTCTTACATTAAAAAAAATAGCCATCTTAGGTTATTGTCAACATTATCATCCACTATTACATTCATTAAACTCTAAATAAAAGATTATGAAACATTGTACTATTTACATGCACCAATGTTCAGCAAATACATATGGTTTAATGTTCCAAGAAAAAAAGAAGTTCAGGAAAAATCTCAATACCTAAGCTCATTATGATGGTAGCTGCTCAGTATCCAACATGATCTTCTCCGGATCCTTTTGGTAAGAATCTTAAGAATATGTGAATCGTATTCGTTCATTGTACATCATATGATCGGTTTTTGTTAGGTACTATTTGTGTTTAATTTTAAATAAAAATATTTAAAATAATTTCTAATAGCACGGTATACGATGAACAAACACGATTAACGAATCCGTAAAATCAACACAAAAAGGATCCGACAAGAATCCGGATTCGCTTAGTATAGCATCTCATCAAGGACCTCTTTGAAATCGCCGTGGGAGAATGTGGTAGGGAATTTGGATGACAGCCTGGAACAATATCGTATCTCAAAGACCTGATATTCGTAAACACTGTATCAACTTTAAAAAATCCAGCATTAATATATTAAATGGCAACGAAACAGAGTGTCGCATTCAACTTTCACAATATATAAAAATAAAAAATTTGGTTCTACAAAAGTCCCAAAATGGAGGCTGCATACAAAAGCCAAAAAACGAAAAATCAGGTCCCCTGAAATTGAAAACAAAACCAAATTAAACACCCATATGCAGCCGAATGGAACACCCACATGCACGATCCGAGGGCACAAACAAAACCCCCAAAATCAGAAAAGACAAATTTGAACAGAAACCCATCTGCAAATCCAAAATTACAGAAAAGAAATTGAAACACCTATATTGAGAAAGCCGTAAAACTTACCAGGAAACGCTAGCCTTTCTAGGTAAATTTTTTTTTTCCGGATCCAATTGAAGAACCAAAAAAACTTATACTGTTTCGGTGGTTTTTCCGCAAGAAACTGCCGTTAGCAATTTGTGAGAGGAAGATCCCAAGGTCGAAGAGCCAGAGAAAGCGGCGTTTGAGAGTGAAAAAAAAAAAAGGCAAGGGTCAAGAGTGAGAGAAGCAGAGAACTGTGAAAAAGAAAAGTGGAAACGGGAGGAAAAAGTTGAGATGCGATCGATGCACAGCGATGATCGAAGCGTGGATGAAATGGGGAAAACAAGCTTTTCATCGTAGAAAAGAGGAAACAAGGCAAACAAAGAAAAAAAACCAAGGGCATTTCCGCCCTTTCACTGTTCAAGAATAGTGCAAAACAGAGACAGAGGAACCGAGTTTAAGTATATAGATAATTTTGTCGAACTTGAAATCTTTTGCAGTAAATGAAGAAAACTACAAGTCTGCATCTAGAGGCCTGGACCATAAGGTAAAGTGAGTCTCTTCCATTATTGTCCTTTGGAAAAGGAAAAGTTGTGGAAAGGTGTATAGATTCCTCAAAAGACTAAGACTCTGGAGGCTAAGATCATCTCCAACTAAAAAGTCTAAACATAATTTCGTTTAAAATTATAGTCTTACGAGAAATTATTTTTAAATAAACAATGTTAGACCATATTCATATATCATCTCCAACTGAAGAGGCTAAATATAACCCTCTTAGTAATTTATTAGTTTTCAGTTTATATTTTAAATTGATTGGTTAATTTAATTAAACTACTATTAGACATTTTCAAATCTAACTGTTAAATTTGAATAAATTATTATAAGTGAGAGTAGGGCCCAAAAAAAGGCTAAGAGAGACGCTACATTCGGCCAACCTAATACCCATTGGCCAAATTTTGGTTTGGTAGACTTCGTCGAATTATAGCATAACCTTTGATTGGAAGAATTTTTGAACAAATCAAATCATTTTTTAAATTTTGAACCTTTAATTCTTTTCATTGAAGATAGCCTAAGTTATCGAATCAGAGTCCAAGCTGATGCAATCAGTCTTGCTTTTTCATATAAATCCCACCACTACATGTTTCCTTTCACTCCCTTATATAACAAAATAAGAAAACATTTTTCAGTAAGGTAAACCACAACTATTTTTCTTGAAGATATTATCTCCCAGCACAATCGCACTAGTGAGCATCTTTTGGTAATAGGAACCCATCCCTTTCGTTTCTTTTTGTACCAAAACTCGGTTGTGACTTTTTGTAGCCAAGATGCTCTGTCAAGTCGTTTAAGTCAAACATGGAGATAAAGTCTCTGTCACACTTGTATTCCCATAGCACAGTTCCACCCATGTAAAATTCATCCACAAAGTAACACCATGGTGGATTTTAAGTGTGAACTCATTTAGATCAGCTGCAAGTCAATAAAATCCCATGTCAATCAGTTGTTATCTACCTCATCAATAAAACCCCACACTAATTTTCTACTACAACTTAGTGTCAGTTTTTACACATACCACCAAATAGACAGTAAACTAAGCAATACACAAAAAGACTCAAATAAAGAAAAAAGGGTTGAACCCACCAATACACGAAAAGACTCAAATATAGAGTTTTTACACATACTATCAAATGCTGATTAAGTGACACGTTGTCGCTTTCGCTTTAATATTAATAATGAATAACTTAGCTGTTAGCTCATTATTCATTGAGGAATTTGAAATCAGTGTCCAGACCGAATGCTCGTTCTGTTGGAACTCTCAATCTAATCTTGAAAGAGGGGAAGGGAGATCGATCTCAATTTTACATACAGAAATCAACACATATGGAAACACTTTAACAACCACCAAAACCCAATGTACATGTATTTCTTCCAATCTCTCTCCTTTAACGACCACACCCAAAAAAAAAAAAAAAACCAACAATAACCACCAAAACCTAATTTACACGCATTTCCACAATTCTCTCCAAATACTACCATAAATTACTATTTGCTCGACGAAAGTTTGCCCAACAAACAAAATTTGGGCGGGCAAAGTAACTTTATCCGACCAAAAAACAAAATTTAGTCAAGCAAACATGGTCAACATTTTGGTTCTTTTAGATACTTTAGGCCATCTCTAACCCTTGGACTAAAACCTAAATTTTTTAACTCAGAAAATTTAGGTATTAATCCAGAAAATATTTTTTTTGCTCCAATGGTTTTGGGTTAAAATTTTAGTCCGAGATTATTAAATAATGATTTTAGGCTCAATTGTTTTTTTCCAATAACTTTTTTCAAAATAAAAATTATTTAAATTATCATAATTTATTTTTGGGAATTATTATTAGCACTCCAAAAATCTCATTCTACACTCCTCACAAGTGTATTTTTCTTTCTAATTATAGAAAGTTTGGAGTACCAAATGAGATTTTTGGAGTGCTAATAACAATTCCCTTTATTTTTATGACATTCACTAAATCAACCCCATGAAACAATTTATAGAGTTTTTTTGGTGAGGCAGAAGTCATAGGTTTTATTCTCGTCAAAAGCATTGTGAAACTTAGTTCGCCCTCACCCCATGGTGTAGATAATATCGTTTGATAAAAAATAAAAAAACCTTAATTTGGGTGGGGCAACCTTTTAACCCTAGCCTAAATTCTGGGTTAAATTTGCTCAAATTTTAGGTTTTAACCCAAAACTTATTTTAGACCAACCATTAGAGAATGATTGAGTCAGTTTAAAAATCTAAATTTCAAGTTTTAAACCATGGATTGGTGATAATCATAGGCAATGAAATATTTTGACGGCAAAAGTAAAGTTCGTCTGGCAAAGCTTTTGCCGAAGGAAAAAAATTGGCATAAACTCATAATAAAAAGGACTTGCATGCAGAATATATAGAAGCATTTCATATATATACTGCAAACGTACATGTGACGTCTAGATTTTGTGTAGGGCATTCTTTGTCAAAAATTGTAAATGGTACTACACATGATCTAGTTAGATTTAAGGTACAATGTCATTATGGCATCAATGCTGCTGGAAATAATCACTCAAGGGTTTGATTTCACATTTTAAAAGTTTGTTCATGCATATGCATTTCATGCTTATAATTCTAGTTCATTTTGTCTAGTAGTTCTGTCCTGTCGAAATTTCCTACTGCTTTCCAACAAGCTAGGCACTCGCTTTAAGACATCCCACATGGATCAACTGACATTTTTTTTTTTGAGAGTGGATTTTTCACCCTAGATCTTTCTAGATTGTTTTTGCACTTAACACGTGTCATTTGGTCCCTTTTGTCTAAAACATTTAAGCATTCCATAAAAAGGGGCTCTGGGATCCTTTTGGTTTTTGTTTAGGAAGTTCATATTTTTCTGAAGAGTGCGTTTATAGTTTTGAGCTGCCTCTTGTGTTCTTCATTAAAAATCCTAGCCACAAAACCACATTAATGCATTAAACTCTCAATCATTTCATAATAGGGTTGCATTGTCTTTATGGTTTTTTTGGTCAGGTTCTTCAAGTTTCAAATCTATTTAGTCACCCATTTTTCGGATTCACGTTAGTTTCTTCCCTAAACTATTTGACTGGAGAAACTGACTAGTCGATTGAATCCATATTTCATGTTAACTTCATCATAACATCATTTGCATTGGTTGTGTTGGTCTCGGTGGCACAAGGTGAATAGCCCAGGGAAAGGAGCTGCCATCTTTGGGAAGACTGAAGACGTCTCCATATTGTGCGAAGTAAATTTGCATAAAGGTAAAGTTGCTCTGTAGATTAGATCTAGGAATTAAGCTTGTGGTGGTACTTTGTAAGAAGCTTATCTACACTAGTGAATTGGACTCAGTGGAGAGTCCTTGGTTTTTTAACACAGATGTGATTTTTTCCGGCCAAAAACTCCATGTGTTATTTATTATTTTTCTTGTTCACATATTTTATTCTTTGCATGTGATATATGACCTCCGTGATTTGCAAATAGATATGTCTATGCAACTAAGTTTATAAGAGTTAGAATGTATACTGAATTGGAGATTAGTTAACTAGGAACACTTCAATAAACAAGTTTTAATTGATTAATTCTGCTGTTGGCAAACTAACAAATTTGATCTGAGTTGACTCATGTTGCTGACTATTCAATCAAGTATATTTAGATTTTTAATTACAGATTATTCCTCCTGGTACTAATTTTCAGTACATTTCTCCCCAATGTAGCCGCGCTTCCTGTTGCCTTTCTTGGTGGAACATCCAACACTGCAAATGGACTCGATGTTGTTTGGTGAAAACCCTTTCTCATTGTTGAAAACAAATTAAGTTAGCAGGAGCCCCCCCGGCTGTAATATCCCGGGACGACAAACTCAAGTGATGGATCAACCTCTTCTGGGTACTCATTATCTTCTGCATTCTGCAACATAACCAGTATACTATCAACCATTGATTCATATATTCAAATAGTTAGTCTAAGGTAATACATAAACACACTAAAACGCACAAGCGCGCACACACACACATATTAAAAAAAAGGAATTCAAACCTGGATGAGTTCCATGAGGAAGTGAACATCCTTAGCGTAGAGTTTAGCAGAGAGATTCTGCCTGGTGAAGATCCTCAGTCGAAGGGTTGGCCTCTTTCCTTCCAATGTAGAACTTTGTCTTCCTTATCTCTTCTACGTGCGCTTTTCGGAACAGCCAATGACGTATCGATTGCTTCTTTTAGTTCAGCTTTAGTATTTCACAGACAATCAGAAATTGTGACACGTTAGAAATTGAGAATGATCAATATTAGTTTACTAGAAAGGAAAGCCCGATGCTGCGGGTTTAAAATTGCTAGAAAGACTGTGTTTGGAAGATGTAAACACTATGTTATAGAAGAATGGGAAAAGTTGTTTAAGGGAGGTATCCTGGGCAAGGGAAAAGAAAAGGATTGAAATACATGAAACAAAATTGTATCACAATAGAATTATATTATGAACAAAATAAGGATAGATTGTGTTTACCCAGTGTTTTTTTTGCGGGGAAAGAAGTTGCATAAGTTGGAAAGGATCTTCTTCTGGCAATTTTATAGGATGTCATCAAATTTTTGCACGTTTCTCTCAGTGAAATGTACATTAGAAAAGAGTTTGATTAAACATATGAAAAAAATATATATTGTTTAGTATGGTGTAAACCACTGTTCTAAAAATCCCCGCCTAGGCCCCGATTAATGTCTAGGCATTTGAAAATTAAGAAATGACACCTAGACCTGCTGAGGTGCCTGCCTAAGCACCTGCTTAAGTTGTGACTCACTTAGGCAGAAAATAGATAACTTTCATTTTGCATTTTATTTTTTTCAATAAATTGTAAGAAACTTGTTGAATGCTTAAATGAGCATACATTATATGCTTGTTCCCTATGTTTTCATTATATTTCAATACTTTATAATATATTTATCATTCTATTTTGTAGTTTATGATGAAATTATATATATTTTAAGTATAAACAAACACTTATTTACATGAAATATAATGAATTTAGTTAAATCCACCTAGGCGACCGCCTAGACCTCGCCTAACCGCCTAGGTGCTAGGCCCCAACTCGCCACCTGACTAGCACCTAGCTTCTTTTAGAATTTTGGTGTAAATACAAAATTACACGTGTGTATCAGTTGGGATAGCAAAAGCTTTACAAATGAGATTGCAATTGAGGGTTAAACCCCTCAGCCGTCATATGCGTTCACAGAATGTAGACTGATTGGTATGTGTAAGCAGTAATGATGATAGTTTTGGTCTAGCATAGTTAGCAATATGTGTAGTACATGTATTACCCTAATTGTATCTTAATTATTAATCATTATAAGACTAAAATCTCTCCTCAAGCTTGTAAAGAAGCTTGAGTTTAAATTGATTTTCCTACTTTGAACAAAACTATACCCAGATACCTCAAATAATCGGAATCATACAAAAACCAAGCATCCTAGTAGCTAACTAGGACATGAAATTGTGGTTTCACTGATTATATTAAAAATATTTGGAAATTTTTTAGATACTAAAAAACACAAATGAAGTTTGAAAAATCACCGACTGAATGTCCCAAGATAAAGATCCTTATTTCCGGCAACATTTCCACTCCTGGCTAGCCATCTTTCATGTTGATGACATCTGCTACACAGAGAAGAAACAAAACAAAGAGATTTTAGAGATTTTTATTTGGTATATATCTTATTTCTCATCGATATCTTATCTAAATTATTTTATAAAATTATGAATAGCTAATAAGACCTTGTAATTCTTATGTACATTGAAGCCCCTCTTGAGAATCCACTACTTTTCCTGTAAAGACTGCATTATGTTAGTAATCGATTAGCATTTAAACGCTGTTGTATATATAAATCTACTGTATGCATGATTAGTAGCATGAACGACAACAACATGGTTTGATAGTTAAAATGGTCAGCCAAATTATATGTGAAAAAATTCTTACCCAAGTAAACTAAAGATTCATCATTTGATTTTAATTCCCCAGCTAATCAAAGACAAACCAAAAATTAAAAAATAAAACCAGCATATGCTATGGAAAATAGTCAGAACAAAAGCAGAATTTGACTAGAAAAAAAATGCACATTTCCTGTAATTAAAAACATCATTGTGTTTTCTTGACAAACCTTGCCTTCCCTTCCTGCTCTGCCCTTCTTTGTTGCAAATATTGTCCCACATATGCGATTCGTATCGACCGGTCCATCCATGCCTGGTCAACATACTTTCGAATATGCATTTGCAAGTAAATTTGTTGCCAACGTCAAGCTCTGGCCACCGAACTTATGACAAGTTCCTTCATGCAGCGTTGAAGTTCCAACTCCTGCAACAAAATGCAAGTACTTTCATAATTCTTCCAATTCCTTTCTACATTCAACCAAACAAACACTATGTACTTGTCCAACCAATCTATTATAAACTCCTTCCACGACAAAACATTGTTTTCACGAAAAATTTGAAAATTCCTACCTTTAAATCTGCTCCAGAGGCATACCTTTGAAGATGCATTTCCCAATACATTTGTTGCCAATCTAGCCATTGAATCTGAATGTCAAGCTCTAATAAGTGGCCGTCCGAGAAATTTGTCGACGTAGGATTGAAATTGCAACTTTTGGAGCAAAATGTAAGAAATTTATCATTCTTTGAATTCTGAATTCCTATCTATATTCAATGAAACAAAACAGATAAAACTCAATTCTGGCAAACCTTTTGTGTTTTCTACCATTCCAGAGTCCTTCTTTGATAAACTAACAGTCATCTTTATAAGCATTGCTAGAATACATTTGCATAAAGGAGACTGGAAACAAAATCCCCAAACAAACGAAAACCGAGTTTACTGGCGACTATTCTATGAGAAAAACAACAAAGGATTTGAGAGGAAGAGAACAACATGAAGACGGACAGAAGCAGAGACTTGTGAGGGATACAAAATGAAACTGAAAGGTAAAGTGAAGAAGACGGAATGGAACCATCAAGATCAACGATCATCAACGTGTGGCGTTCATGGACAAAACAGTCAATTTACTGTAGGAGAGTGGGAACATCACAACTAACAAATAAGAAACCAAGGGCATTTCCATCTGTTCACTGTTAATGAACAGTGTTATAAAACTGAGTTCTAGTATATGTATAATATAATATATGAGAACGAGAGAGAGTAGTAGTTAATAGTTAACACAAAGTCATATTTGAACTAGACTTATTTTATACTTAACTTGATACCCGACTTTAATTAAATTAATAGTAATAATTTTCTTGAACTTGAAACCTTTTCCAATAAATGAAAAGCAACTACTAAGTCTTCAGCTACACCATAAGATTAGGGAATATTTTTGCTCACTGTCATTTAGTGTGGTGTATGCTGACCACTTTATTTATTATCGTTAGATGAGTTTGAATTTAAAGATTTGTGTAGTGGATAAGAACAAATCTCAAAATTTAAACTTATCTAACGGTAATAAATAAGGTGGTGAGCATACATTATACTAAATGGTGGTGAGTATATATCATACTAAATGGTGGTGAACAAAAATGCACTCATAAGATAAAGTGAGTCATCCATTATTGCTATTTGGAAAAAAATAAAGACAAGAGTCTCGAATCAATGTCCAAGCTGAAGCAATCAGTCTTGCTTTCTGTAGAAATCCTACCACTAAGAGCAAGTCTAGTGTGGTTAAATGCCAGGGGGATTGGTTGCTCTAGCAACCCAATTCATCAACCTATGCAGCTCTAGCCTATTCGGGCTATTGGGCTGAGGGGGAGCCCGAGGGAAAGCTCAAGCGCAAATCCAAGGCCCGAGCACCTGAGAGGGAATAATGCAAGGCTGACGTTAGCCATGTTTTTAAAATTTTGCATTAGGCAAGTGCAACACAACAGTGCATGGGGACGCGTCACTGACATGATTTGCAGGCAATGGGTCCCGTGCTCGACAGGCTGTTTGTAGCCGTTACTGGGTGCAACGTGGCACCCTCTCGGCTGTTGGATTTCAACGGCTCTTTTTTTCTGGACCGTTTGATTTCCAACGGTAAAAAAAAATTTCAAAACTCCCCCAACGGCTAGATGACGTGGCACGATCTGAGGCATTCGAATTAAGTTCAACGGTCTAAGTTTTTCAGCTTTTAAAATTAAAAAAAAAGGGGAAAAAATTGATATGTTACCGTTATGCCACGTGTCACAATCTGGAGGGTTGGATTTCAAATTTTGTGTAATCCAACGATACAAATTAATTAAGTTAATAAAAAAAAATTTAAAAATCCAAAAAAAATTATTTTTCTATAAATACCTTATCATTATCTTCCACCTTGCACCACACTTTCATATTTTCTTAAATACTTTCAACCACATACTAATCTTTCTCTCAAAGTTTCTGTATACTTTTGTTTCCAAAAAAATGGCCCATTGGTGCAGGTACGAATTGGATGCTTATTGAAGATGTTACATTGTGTTCTAGATGGGTTGAAATCACTCATGATCCGATTACAGGTAATGAGATGCAGTTGCGAGAAATGTGGAGCAATATTCATTCCTTTTTTCTTGAGAAAATTGGTGGCAAAAGAATTGAACAATTGCTCTCAAGTTGTTGGAGAATACTCAGCCAATCATTTACTCATTGGAGAAACGCCTTGGCACAATCTAGTACTAATATTTGAAGTGGGGAAAACTACGCGGATCAGGTAACAATATATTCTTTATTTGGTTGTATTATACCCAAATTTACATTAGCTACTTTGATTATAATTTTTTCTTCTCGCACATTTTGTAGACACTTCAAGAACCCGCATTTTGTAGACACTTCAAGAATAAGCTTGGTACAATACCAAAAACAAAAACAAATCATTCAACTGGGGGGAATGTTGGAATATTATCAAGGATTGTCCCAAATTCAAAGTTGTGCCTATCAGTCCAGAAGTTGTTACGAACAACACCCTTCTACACTCTACGCTAGATCACGACCCGCATGTTCATAAAAACAACACAAAACAAGTGCTAGAAGCGACCCCTGAACAAGTGTCGGGGTCGACTTGTTATCCACTCAGGCCTTAAGGTAAGAAGGCTTCAAAGACAAGAGGGAGTTCTTCCGTAACGACACGTGGCGAGACGGAATTGGATAAAATCTTATCGAAATCTATTACCAAAAATTGTACTTTCGGATAATGACACGTGGCGTGATGAGACCAGTTAAAAATCTTATCCGAAATTACAAATAAAATTATTTTTATTATTTTATAAAATAAAAAATATATTTTATTGCCTATTGTCATGACTATTTAGTTTAGGGGTTGAGATGCAAAAGGCAATAACTGTTCATTAAAGGCAGTAACTATTCATTGGAGGGGATTCAATTGCCTATTACCATGGGGAGCTCTTACACACTGGAATTGCTTTAAATATTTACCACTACACCATGGATTAGTTTGGAATTACTATTTTTTTTAATTATTTCTATTCTGCTATAAGAATATAAAATTTAAAAATAAACCATAAATAAAAAAAACAGATAAGTGTCTGGTAAATTATAGTTCTATTAGTGCTTTTAGCAAAAAAAATGAGGGTATAATTGTTAATATGAAAGTTTTATTAATTGGTATTGTTCATGTGCCTTTAATGAAAAAACTTTTTTTTTTTTTTTTTTTTTTTTAACATATGGAAAGCTACTTATACTGTTTACTGTTTTAGATCCATGATTTTGAAAAGATAAGAACACTTTCTTTATTTATCAAACATAATTAAGACACCACATTTTTAAGAAGCTGCTTTTAAAAAAAAATTAAGCAACCCCCAATCAATCCTACAAACATTGTAAAATACGAAGGTGAAATTTGTTTAAAAAAAAAAAAAAAAAAAAAAAAAGTGAAAGTAAACATGTAGGGTTGCTTAATATTTTTTGTGATTTAGGGCAAAGCATGCTCATCAATTAAAATTACAGGGACGGCAACAAAGTGGAATAAACGAGTTTGATCTAACTAACATCCAATTTTTGTGATTTAGAGCATTCTCAATGGCAATGCAAATCTTTACATTTTTAGAGCTATATTTTTGTACTTAAATTAAAAGAAGTGGCCAGTTTGAGGTTTTTTTATTTGGTTAGTGCTATTCACACATTTTTTTTTTTTTTACTTTCTACACGCTCTTGTTAGTTTTTATCTACTCATCTTCTTCAATTCATTCAATTCAACTACCGGAATTTGAGAGGGGTGTGTGAGAGGTAAAAATGAGTGTGTAGTTAGCACCATCATTTGGTTCTCTCTCTCAATCTCAATGCAAAAATTATTATATGTTTATGTTTAAAATTTGAGTCTTTGCATTGTAGGAGAAAATATTTGAGTCAAAACTCAAATCTTTATGTTTTCAATTGAATAATGTGGTTCAAATTCCTCTATAACATCTTTGACGAGAATTGAATCTAAAACTTCTCACTTATAATGAAGAAAAATACCACTAGACTGTATTACTAAATAGCAGGTTTATACTTTATATTTAAGAAGTCCAAATATTTTGACGCATTAGAAATGACATTAAACCTTCTTAAGACTTCCAAGTTTAAAACGGCTCGCTCTATTTTTGTAAGAAGAGCATTTACATAGAGGACCACTTTCATACACAAGGGAGTTCTTGTTCGTTCAACGTCAATTTTTATTGTACGACAAAACCCTGTAGTTTGAGAGTAATTTGCATAAAACAGGTTTACTGTTGCATGATATTTCATACTAATAATGCAATATTATGCGGAGCAAAACAACAAGTGTGACATCCCACATCGCCCAGGGGAGTGATCCTTATATGTATATTCTCAGCCTTACCTAGCACGAGGCATTTTGGGAGCTCACTGGCTTCGGGTTCTGTAGGAACTTCGAAGTTAAGCGAGAAGGGGGCTAGAGTAATCCCATGATGGGTGACCCACTGGGAAGTTGCTCGTGAGTTCCCAAAAACAAAACCGTGAGGGAATGGTAAGCCTAAAGCGGACAATATCGTGCTATGGTGGTGGAGCGGGCCCAGGAAATGATCCGTCCCGGGCCGGGATGTGACAATTTGGTATCAGAGCCTAACCCTGGCCTTGGTGTGCCGACGAGGACGTCAGACCCTTAAGGGAGGTGGATTGTGACATCCCACATCACCCAGGGAAGTGATCCTTAAATGCATATTCCCATCCTTACTTAGCACGAGGCCTTTTGGGAGCTCACTGGCTTCGAGTTCCATCGGAACTCCGAAGTTAAGCGAGAAGGGGGCTAGAGCAATCCCATGATGGGTGATCCATTGGGAAGTTGCTCGTGAGTTCCCAAAAACAAAACCGTGAGGGAATGGTAAACCCAAAGCGGACAATATCGTGCTACGGTGGTGGAGCAGGCCCAGGAAGTGATCCACCCTGAGCCAGGATGTGACAATTTGGTATCATAGCCTAACCCTGGCCGTGGTGTGCGGACGAGGACGTCGGGCCCCTAAGGGGGGTGGATTGTGACATCCCACATCGCCCAGGGGAGTGATCCTTATATGTATATTCTCATCCTTACCTAGCACGATGCCTTTTGGGAGCTCATTGGCTTCGAGTTCTGTAGGAACTCCGAAGTTAAGTGAGAAGGGGGCTAGAGCAATCTCATGATGGGTGACCCACTGGGAAGTTGCTCTTGAGTTCCCAAAAACAAAACCGTGAGGGAATGGTAAGCCCAAAGAGGATAATATCGTGCAATGGTGGTGGAGCGGGCCCGGGAAGTGATCCGTCCCGGGACGGGATATGACAACAAGTATTTATCATTAATAGCCAAAATTTAACACCCAATTTCATAAATATTACTTTTTATAAAAAAATTTCAAATATAGCAGAAAACTCACGTGAATAGACCTAAATACCCTCAAAATCCAAAACTCATTTACATAAAAAAAGCCAAAACACTTTAATAAATCTCCTCGGCATTGTTGTTCAAAGTGTGAGGCTGCTAGCGAAGTTGGTAATATCAAACTTGTGCAAATTTATGAAAGATCAATCCTAACCAGCTTAAATTCTAAAGCAAAATTGAATTCCATAAATAGCATTTTCAATCTGAACTCTTTGTTTGTTCCTCTTTCCTCTAGCCTTCTCAAACTTCCATCCCTTGGACCGCACATAAGGTTTAGTGTGGTTGTGTGGCACACCAGGAGTTGGAACGAAGTGTTTCACTGCTTCACGAGAATTCTTAAGACCTATGAGAAGAACTATTTTCTGACCCAATCGTGCTCTCAAAGCAAGCTGATCAAATGTCAAGCACTCTCCTCCCTATTGTTGCCACTATTGTTGAAGTTTGGTTGCTCGTGACGCTGCTTCGAAAGAGTGATTGCCCCCACGATCTTGTACCCATGAGAAAGACTTTTAATGGTACCTTCATTATGGCTGTAATTTGTTGCTAGTGGTCGTTGGTAGATCTTATGCTTATGGTGTTGGTTCTTGGCTAACTTTGACTTTTTATTAATTGAACTTAGTTTATGTTTTTTTTTTTTAATAATAATTTTAAGGGTATTTAAGTATATATAAGTGGATTTTCTGTTATTTTTGAAAATTTTTATAAACAAAATGATGTTTATGAAATCGGTTGTTAAATTTTAATTATTTGTCAAAAAAAAATTCCAAAACAACTTACTTGTGATAGCGTATTTGTGAACGAAACTACCACGTAATGATAAATTCATTCTATGTAAGTTGCCCTATTTTCACTCTTAGTTACACAATAACATGTGACATAGATTCGAATGCATCCATCAGGGCAATCGCAGTCCGTCCAGTTTTCAATAAGATTTTGTTTTGTTCTTTTGTTTTTGTTGTTAATGTTCACTTTTTTTTCCTTAATTGAGGGGTTTAACCTTCTGTCTGTTTGCGTTGAATCATAGATCTTCCTCAAGAAGGTTCATTTGTCTATTAGAGTACTAATAAATAAAATATCTGCTTGATGAAGTCTCTTCTGCCTGATAAAAGTCAAGAGGATGAGGTTTTGTAATTACCATCGATCTCTCGCCTTTTGGTCTTCCGCACTAATGTCAATAAGAACAGTGCGCGTAGAGCACAAAATTTTTTAAACGTTATAGCATGAAAATTAGCATTTCATTGAGTTTTGGTAAGCTTGAAATTATTTTTCAAGTTATATTGCACGCCTATCGACACATATCAATAGGAGCATGTTGACTTGTGTCGTTAAATTATGGGAGCCATGCCGACAGATATCAACTATGTCAAGTGATCCTATTGGAAGCCTGTAGAAAAGCATACAAATGTATAAGGCTAGCAGCTATCTTGCCTAGTGCCCCTAGTTCGTTGAACAATTAGAGGATAGTTTTTTAGGGCATTTCAGAATTTTCAATAGGCAGAAATTTCTGAGCTTGAGGGTTAGTTGACCAACCATAGCCAAGGTGGATCCGTCTGTGATCCTAATTGTATCTACATTTTCATTTCCCTCATTGTCATCATGTCATTGTGTCATCAAATTGATACGATTTTATTAATTTTTGCATGAGTATGAATGACTTAATCCTAACATTATTGCTACATGTTTGATACTATTCGAGCAACCACGTAAATACGTATCCCACGCATGGTAACCAAGCATATTGTGCATGTTTGGGTTGTGTTTAGAAGCAAAACCTAATATGCATGTATACTTTATTCGGATTCAAGCTCAAATAGCCCAACACGAGATCATATTTAAACTAAATTTGTTTTATAGTTAACTTGATACGATTGACATCAATTTTATCAAACTTGAACCCTTTTTCAATAAACAAGACAACTACAAGTCTTCAGCTAGGATCAGACATTTCTACCCTCCCAATTTCCATACTCTTATCTTTTTTTATTTGTACGGTTACGATTAAGTCATATTAATATTATATAATTATTATTTTTTATCTTATTATTTCTATAAAAAATTAATATAAAATATTAACGTAACTTAATCGTGACCACATAAATAAAAAAAGATAAGAATGCATGAGAACTGAGAGAACAGAAAAGCCAGGTCCCTTCAGATAGACCATAAGATACAGTGAGTCTTCCATTATTGTCACTCGGAAAAACAAAATTTGTGGAAAGGTGTTTAGATTCCTCAAAAGATTAAGACTCCGAAGAGTGGTGACTTAGTGGTCGAATCAGCGTCCAAGGTGATGCAATCGGTCTTACTTTTCGGATACAATTCCCACCACCACATGTTTCCTTTCACTTTCTTTTTCCACAAAAGTTTCAAAAGAAAAAGAAACAAAATTTAATAAGCGATTGAAATAATGCAAAGTCTGCTTTTCGTACAATGCTCATGCATACTCATAAATTAAAATTACAGATACGACAACAAACTAGAATAAAAGGAACAATAATTCTATTTTTCTTTCTTTTTTTCTCCTACTCATTTTTTCTTATGTTTGAACGTTCAATATTTCATATTTGTTGGGAGAGAAAGAAAAAGTAGAAAGAAGAAAAAAAATAAATGAGAGAAGAAAAGGAAGGGTGGGAAAAGAGGGAAGGGCAGAGAATTCCAATCTGAATTAACCAGTGTGATCTGACATCCAATTTTTGTGATTTAGAGCATTCTCAACGCAAGATTTATAATTTTAAACATATTTTTATATTTGAACAAAAAAAGCGGCCAATTTGAGGTTTTTTTGTTTTCTCTTTTAAATTTTAGACACATACTTTTATATTTGAATTATATGTTACATCTAAAATTTGAGTTTTTGTATTGCAGGAAAAAACATTTGAGTCAAAACTTGAGTTTTTCACAATTTAACTATGTGCATTGAAGATGGTTGTAGTAAAAAATCAAATCTTACTTTTTCGGTTGAATAACATTTTTTTTCTTGTTAGTATAAGCTTTACCTCAAACTCAAATATTATACCAGAATTTCAATTTGGGTCTCACTTTGACAGATAACTTATTAGAGTTTTGAGTATCTGGTGCATTAGATAAGGTTATTCTTATATTTAAGAAGTCCAAATTTTTTTGGTGCATTAGAAATGACATTAAACCTAGTTAAGAGTTTAAATTGACTCGCTCTATATTCGCAAGAAGAAGAGCGCTTACGCAAAGGACCACTCTCATATACAAGGAGTTCTTCATTCAACGTCAATTGTTATCGTACAACAAAACTGTTTAGTTTGAAAGTAACTTGTATAAAACAAGTTTACTATCATACGTTTCAGTCTAAAAAATACAATATTATGTAGAACTTACTTGTGACAATATCAATAGACCGATATGTCGCATAATTTTGGAATCGTTAAATGTAAGTTGTGATCCTTCCGTTCTTCATTACAATGCCACGTGGCTTAGATTCGAAAGAACCCTCGTAGTAATAATAATATTTTGTTTGTTTTGTTCTTTTGCTTTTGTTGTTAAAGTTCGATTTTCTTTTCCTTTCCTCTGTTTGCATTGAATCATTGAACTTCCTCAAGAAGGTTATTTGTCCATTTTAGTAAATTAAATATTCTTTTATTTGTCAATCTTAGTAAATTAAATATTCTTTCATTCCCATTCTCACCCCAAAAAAAAAAAAAAAAAAAAGTAAAAAAATTGCATCTTCATATCAAAATCTATTTCTATTCTATTAAGAGAAGATGGCTTATCAACTTTTTGCCCCCTTTTTTTTTTGCCCTCATTTTTTATACACAATGTTGGACATGAGGAGGGCAAAGTAGTAATTTTGTATCTTTTGAACTTTTTGCCATTTTTTCCTATTTTGTCCTCATTTTTGATACACAATATTTACATAAGGAGGGAAAAATAGTAATTTTGTATCAAAATATTTATATCAAATAAAAATATGCACTTATTAAGAGAAATTGTCCCACCATCATTTTTTCATATAGGTAAGTGAAATCATGATGTTTTTTTGGATATTTTGAATGAACTGAAGTGGTTTGCGTTTGAGGAGAACGTGGGAGGAAGTGGGCGGTTGTTTACACATACAAAGTGTGTGCTCTCTGCTAGTAAATAAATAAAAATAAGAGAATTATTATTAATACTAGCAAAGGTCACACACTGTGTGTTGAGAAATGTATGTTTTAAATATTTGTTTTTAACAGGTTGGCAAGCATCCCAAAAAAATAAGGGTTGGCAGTTGGGGGAGAGAGAGAGAGAGAGAGAGAGAGATGAGTTTGGAGGGTATTCATGAAGTGACATAGTTGTGAGGTTTAAAAAAAACAGTAAAAACTTGTTTGTACACAATCACTTTAATGCCCACATTGTTTTCTTTTCTAATATCTTCTTTCAGTTTTGTATTAAAGGCTATAGTAGTAACTTTATTTGTTTATGGTTGACAAATAGTAGTTTATTAATATGTAATTTAGATTAAACAATTAATGTGCGTTTTCTTGTCAAACTATATTCACTTCTTATAAAAGTATTTTTCATAATTAGACTCTTTAGGGAAAGGGATCTCGATTTTTCCGAAAAATGGAAATTTGTTATGAGATCCATTTCACATTAAACTTTAACGATCCGAATGTCTATTTTGTAAATCTTGATTCATAGATCATTCTTACAAAATTTCAATTCAATTCAGTCGGAAACCAGTTGCCTATTTAACTATCAAGATGAAATTTTAATGTTTCTTAGAGAACAAAGTGTTAGTTAATTTCTTTGACTTAATTAGATGCCTTAAATACTTTCGATTTGACATATTTTGCAAGGATGATTTATGAGGTGCAACTTGAAAAATAGACGATTCAGATTATTAAAACTCGACGTTGTGTGAGCATCATATTCCCAGTTTTTTTTTAATTTTTTTATTTTATAAAAATAGAGATTTCTTTTCTTAAAGACCTTTTTTTTTCTTAATATATATAAAAAACTTAAATGCATAATTAAATTTTTGGGTTCCATAACCATTCCGAAAAATAATTGTGGCCTTTATATATAAACAAAACCCCACCCCCCCTCTCCCCAACACCAAAACTTCCTTTGTAGCGTCCACCTTCGCTCGACTCTCTGTCTTGTTTACTTGCTCTACCTGCTTGCTCTCTCTGAGTCTCTGTGACTTTGTTTAATCTCTCTGTAACTGAAAAGCCGGCTGTGGTTTTGTGATCGCCCGTCGAACGTACCGAAAATGGCAACGCCGAGAAAGCACATTGAAGAAATACGCAAAGAAAAGTTCTCCATTGGAGAGGAAAAACTCAACCCTTTAACTGAAGATCTTCATCAGGCAGTAAAAAATCTCTCTCTTGAACTGTATACCAAATCTGTCCACTTTGTCATGGAACTGATTCAGGTAATTTGCATTCCCATTCCTATATCTATATATATATATGTATATGTGTTTGTACATGTTTATACACTCCTAGTAAAAACACTCGGTTGTTGAAGGATAGGATTGCACATCGTCCATACAACAAAATAATATATCTCATTCTTAATATCACAAAAGGCTTCGGTCTCGGCGATATTAGGGATATAAATTTTTATAAATTAATTTTACATTATTTTGTATCTGGGATCTTATTTTCCAATATGCTCTCTCTTGAGTGACTCCACATGGGATCACAATGGAAACCAATTTTCAAATTGGTGTCACTGAGTATTTATCATATATAGCCAAGACTTATCCTCTAATTTCATAAATATCATTTTTTTAATTATAAAAACTATCAATTATAGCAAAAAAACACACCTAAATAAATCTAAATGCCGTAAAAATTAACACCCAATTACACTGGACCTAAAATCCTTGGAGTTCCTTTCGATTCCAACTCATTCCTTTCGATTCCAACTCATGTAAGACATACAAAAGGACTACTGGCTTATGTCCGAGAAAAAACTAATTTTGACTGCCGGAAAGTAGAGTTCACCAGGGTGCTCAATGTCGGCAATGAAGAGGTTGAAGGGGATAGGGTTATGGTGGTGGAGTGTAGGAGCGAAGGTGAAGTTGGACCAGTTTTAAGGCGACGGTGGCTAAAAAGCCTTTAATTTATTTTACTGTTAAATTTGAGGATATTTGTGTTTACTTAAGTGAAATTTTGGATATATTTGAATTTTTTTATAAAAGTGACATTTTTGAAAGGGTTAATTTTTGTCTATATTTGATAAATACTCGTATAAATGTGAAGAACACGAACAATAACAGTCCTATCTCAAGTTCCTAATATAAAAATGAAACTATATATGACATATAATTTGCAGTTCCTATAGGTTGATATATTCGAACAACAGTTTTCTTCCCGGTGAATCCAAATTTATTGTAAGCCTATGAAATTTTGCGTACTTGCTGCTCATTCATTAAGAGAAAAAGCTTGCACAGTTTAAAGAAAAAAGATTTAATTGAGGGTATTTGGGTCTATTCAAGAGTGATTTTGGCTATGTATGAAATTTGTCATAAAAGTTGACATTTATGAGATTGGGGGCTAAAATTTGGCCATATATGATAAAAACTCCGTTGTACCAAAGTTAACACAATTTTTTTCACAGCCCAGTCATCATTCAGGGACTAGTGCTATTGTAACGTTTTGAGGTCCCAATCAATTAAATACTCTTAAGTTGGAGTTGGCGCAACTTTTCAAAGCCTCAATTTAAGAAGGCAAATTCAAGTCCAATAAATCAGGTCCAAGACGTGTTGAAAGAATTGTACGCTTTTATTTCATGTCAGATTTTCAAAGAGATGGGCCACTGGTTCACTCCTATCCACACTTATAAAACTTAACACCTAGTTAATACATCATTGAGTTGACAAGTTCAGTGTGGTTAGGAGTGGGTTAGTGACCCGTCTCTCTGAATATCTGACATCAATATGCATGATGAATTTTATTTTTGGTGTTAGCGTGGTTAGGTCAGTTGACTAGGAATTCTTTCTATATTTTTCTTCTCCTGGTGAACACTAGGAATTCTTTCTTAGAATAAGAATAATAATTCTTCTTTCATTCATTCACTTCAAATGTCATAAATAAATATGAAGTTTCTAAGGGTAGAAAAAAGGTGTGCCGAAAGAATATCACCTTGTCAAATGCGGAAATGAATTTCCCTTATAATATATCCTTGTCTAGAAAAGAAAAGTAGATGTTTTTGCAAGAAGGTTGTAGTTCAAGTGGCAAAGAGCAATTCCGAGTCGCGTGTTCAATTTCCCCTCTCCCCAATATTTTTTTGTATCACAAGAACTAAATGCGTTTTGAAGAAAGATTAAGGACTTTATGTAGGTTTGTGCGCATGCATGTAGGTATTAGTTTGCTGGATAATGTATTTGAAGGTTTTTAATTTCGTTTAATACATTCAGTAAAGTTAAACTGTTAAAGATTACATTGGATAAGATGCTATTCTATTTCTCAATGTTTTAATCGATTGGAAATGGGAAATAATTTAGTATTGTGAAGATATATGCTAGTGAATCTTAATCTTAATCGATAGCCACTATGAACAATTTTAAGATTTAACTTTTGTTTCTTATATGGTTTGATTGAAATGACAAAACATGGTGTATTTTACTTCACAGAATGCAGAAGACAATGAGTACGCAGACGGCGTTGATCCATCCCTTGAATTTGTCATAACGTCCAGGGACATAACCGGCACAGGGGCTCCTGCCACATTGCTGGTTTTCAACAATGAGAAGGGATTTTCACGTAAGAACATAGAATCCATTTGCAGCATTGGCCGGTCCACCAAGAAAGGCAACCGGAAGCGCGGCTACATTGGAGAGAAAGGTATGTGCTCATCAGTACATTACTTCCCTTAGCATTATGGAAGCCACCCAACGTTTCATTTGATACAATGTGGCACATGTTTATGATCAGCCCTTATGTTATAGAAATGCTCCAAGATTTAATAATTCTCTGCGAGTTCACATTTCAGTCGTCTATTGCGAACTATATATGTGCTATATTATAGTATGCTTGATACAGAAAAAATAGTACTTTGATTGGAATTATTCTGCAGATATCAAAATTTAGGTATTAATCGGTAAAGTACACAACCGAATTTTGGAATGGCTATAAGCTTATATGTGTTTTCTTTCTTGTTTGGTAGTTATGATTTATCATTGTTGTGCTAATTCAACCATGTTTCTGGTTAATCTACAGGAATTGGCTTCAAGAGTGTGTTTCTGATCACAGATCGGCCCTACATCTTTAGTAATGGCTATCAGATAAGGTTCAGCAAAGAGCCTTGTCCGCATTGCAATCTCGGGTACATTGTTCCTGAATGGGTTGAGGAAAATCCTACTCTATCTGACATACAACAGATATATGGTTCTAGTTCTGCCCTTCCAACCACAACGCTGATCTTACCTCTAAAGCCCGACGAGGTCCATCCTGTGAAGCAGCAGCTCTCAAGCATGCATCCGGAAGTTCTCTTGTTTCTTTCAAAGATTAAGCGACTCTCAGTTAGGGAAGATAATGAGGATCCAAGGCTCAACACTGTGAGCGCAATATCAATATCAAGTGAGATTGATCTTGTGGCGCGGAAGAACATTGATGCTCAGTCCTACACGCTCCACCTCTGTGCAAAAGAAAGTGGGGACGGCGACAAAAATTGTAGCTATTATATGTGGAAGCAGAAGTTTCCTGTCAGGCAAGAATTCAGAGAGGAGAGGAGAATGGAGGTCGATGAGTGGGTAATCACACTAGCATTTCCATATGGGGAGCGCCTTCATAGAGGAACAAGCTCACCCGGGGTCTACGCATTCCTTCCCACTCGGATGTTTACAAATTTGCCCTTCATAATTCAGGCAGATTTTCTGTTACAATCATCAAGAGAAAATATTGTCTTGGACAGCAAGTGGAATCAAGGAATTCTTAATTGTGTGCCCGTTGCATTCCTCAAAGCATTTATCACCCTCGTGAAAACTGTAGGAGATGCACCAGTTTCTAGTTTGCCTCCTTATTTTAGGTTCTTACCTGTCCAGAACACCCCCTATGATGAATTGAATGTTGTGAGGGAGTCAATCAAAGCACTGCTTATTGAGGAAGACATTGTACCAACCAAGTCACACAAGCGGACGTTCTTCCATAAACCTCACGAAGTGGGTAGGTTGTTGCCTGCTTTCTGGAGTTTTGAGAAAGGCGAGCGACCAAAGGGTTAGCTTGGGGACCATCTCTTCCCATGGCAGATATGTTTTGTGTGATTCATTTGACAAAGAGGAGTATGATCACATTCTGAATTTCCTTGGAGTTGAACCAGTCAACGATGAGTGGTATGCTAAATGCATTCAGAGTTCCGATATTGTAGCCGGAGTGTCGGAGGATGTCTATTTGGAGCTTCTGTTGTTTGTCTCCGATAAATGGAGGCGGACATTCCACTGCACCAACATCAAGAACATTCCACTGATAAAATACGTGGATTTTGACGAGAGTGTATCATTCTGCAGCTTAAGCGCAATGCAGATTGGTGAAAAGAAGATTTTCCTATCCCGTCTTTCTTGTCATATCACATGGTTGATTGATTGGAACAAGGAATTTATATCCACAGCGAGTCTTCTTTTTATGCCAGAAATAACCCAGCAAGCTCTCCAGTCATGTTCTAAGAAGGAGGAGTTGGTGAAATGGTTTGCAGAAGAATTGAAGGTTGATGCTGTAAGTGTTTACGAGTATGCAGTTCGCCTCAATCATTCTCTTGGCAATGAGCGAAAACCTGTTGTTGCATATGCCCACTTTTTGTATCATTCATTGTGCAATAAGTATATCTCTGCTTACCAAGTTGTAGATTTATGTAGTAAAATGCCACTTGTGAATAACTACGGCCACGTTAATAGACAAAGGAGAGGGCTTATTGTCCCTGCCTATGAAAGCAAATGGGCAGGTTTGACTGATTCAAATCTGTGGATCGAAGAAGGCTATGTCGAGTTAGGAGAAGATTACATAAAACCAGGCCGCTATGCAGGTAAAGTTACAAAAAAGAAGCAGCTCCTTGAGTTCCTCAAAGATCACGCTGCAGCTTCGGATGTCCCTTATATTTCTGCTCCCAATGCATGTATTCCAACTGTGTCTTCAACTCTTACGAAGCAAAATGCATTCTTGCTTTTGGACTGGATTCATCACCTGAAATACGAGAAGGTTCAAATTCCAGAGAAGTTTTTGAAAAGCATAGCAGACGGTAACTGGCTGAAAGTTTATTTGAATGGATCTTCAGGTTCCAGCAGGCCACCTTCGCAGTCATTCATACTCACGTCGTCATGTGGAAACATTCTGCAGAGTGGATCTAATTTTGTTGATATCCCATTGGTTGACATGAGTTATTATGGCGAGAAAATTAATGATTACAAGGAGGAGTTAAAAGTACTTGGAGTTATGTTTGAATACGCAGAAGCATGCAAGTTTATTGGGAATCGTCTTATGTCTCTTGCATCTTCAACCATTTTAACTAAATACAGTGTACTTTCAATCCTGAATTTTATCAAGTTTTTGAGGGACAGATATCTTTCACCAGAAGAATTCATATCCAGTATTAAAAAGGGGCAATGGCTTAAAACGTCCCATGGCTATAGGTCTCCAGTTGGATCTGTCTTGTTCAACCAAGGGTGGCGAATTGCATCCAAAATTAGTGACATTCCATTCATTGATCAGGAGCTTTACGGTGAAGAAATTCTTCATTTCAGGGAAGAACTCGAGTTGCTTGGTGTGGTTGTTTCCTTCCGCACAAATTACCAGCTCATGATCGACCACCTAAAGCCACCGTCATGCTTATTACCTTCTCTAACATCGGATGCTATTCTACTACTGCTGAAAATTATGAATATCTCAAATTCATCTGATAAGATTGTCCAAGCATTGAGTGGAACAAGGTGCCTGAAAACAAACAATGTTTACAAGTTTCCACATGAATGTCTCTTGTTTCACAAGGAATGGGGTTGCCTTCTTCAGGTGTTTAGTGGTCTCCCATTGATTGATCACAATTTCTACGGAGACAACATATTTTTATACAGAAATGAGTTGAAGAAAATAGGGGTGGTTGTTGATTATGAGAAGGCTGCCAAAGTATTTGCTCGTTATTTCAAGCAGTACGCATCTTCGACTTCCATCACCAAGGAAAATGTTGCATCATTTCTGTTGTGTTGTAGAAAGCTGAAGGGAACTCCTTTTGAATTTCCTGAAGATCTGAAAAGCTGCATTCGGGAGGAAAAGTGGTTGCGCACTCGTCATGGTGATTATAGATCTCCAAGAGAGTGCATTCTCTTTAGTCCTGATTGGGAATGTATCTCTCCAATATCTCATCTCCCTTTTATCGACGATTCTGAAAATTATTATGGCAAGAACATTCATGAATATAAGAAGGAGCTCAAGTGCATGGGCGTCATTGTGGAATTCAAGGATGGTGTCATGTTTGTGGCTTCTAATCTTTGTCTTCCCCAGAAACCAAGCAGCATTTCCCCAGAAAATGCGCTAGCATTGCTGGAGTGCATGCAGATTTTATTGCAGGCGAAAGATTATTCCTTTCCGGATGCATTCAGAAAGAAGGTTTCTCAACCATGGTTGAAGACTTATGCTGGTTATAGGCCTCCCAGCAAGTGCTTGTTGTTCAACTCCAAATTTGATTCGTTTCTGAAAAAGACTGACGGACCTTTCATTGACAAAGAATTTTATGGTTCTAAAATTACAACCTACAGAAAAGAGCTCTCTGCAATAGGGGTGATCGTTGAAGTGGAGCAAGGATGTCCACTGATTGCCAGCCACCTTGATTTTCATAATGAACTTTCCACTTTCGTTCGAGTATATAAGTACTTGAATGAGTTTAAGTGGAAGCCGGATTGTGAGGCTGACAAAAGGATCTGGATTCCGAATGGAAATCAGAATGGAGAGTGGGCTAGTCCTGATCAATGCGTTATTAATGACAAAGACGGGCTATTTGGTTTGCAGCTGACTGTCCTGGAGACCTACTTTAAGCATGACCTGCTAGTGTTCTTTTCGTATGCTTTTGGGGTAAAATCTCGTCCTTCTATTGAGGACTACTGCAAGCTCTGGAAGGTTTGGGAAAGCTCCAAAAATAGATTGTCGCATGCGCAGTGTTGCAAGTTCTGGGTTTATATTGCAAAGAGCTGGAATTCGAAAACAGAGAAAGTTCTTCATGAGGCCTTGGTGAAACTGCCTGTTAATTCCGGCTCAGATGAAATCTTGTTGCTAAACAAGTCGGACGTGTTTCTTGCTGATGACTTGCTAGTGAAGGATCTTTTTGAGCAGTCTTCTCATCACCCCTTATTTGTTTGGTACCCTCAGCCGAGCTTGCCTGCATTACCTCGGACTACATTGCTTGAAATTTACAGGAAAATTGGTGTTCGCACTATTTCCGAATCTGTGCAGAAGGAAGAAGTGCCCCTAGAAATTGTCCTTGGGCAACAGGTAATTCCAAGGGATGGTTTGATTGGGAAACCGCTGTTGAAGCTCATTCTTGGTTTTCTAGCTGATCCCGCCTTCAAAATGGAAGCAGAAAGGAGGCATGAAGCTGTGCAAGGCCTTCGCAATCTTACTATTGTGGAGACAACCGAACCAATCAATGTAAGCTATAACTTACCATTGTCTTCCGGGGAGGTTTTGAACGTGAGGGCAAGCCGAAAGATACGATGGGACAAAGAAAAGTCCACATTTTTCACACAGAAAATGGACAGATCTGGAGGGCAGAAAAGTGTCATCGAGTTTGCCACATATTTCTCTGAAGTAATATCTGCCGGTGTCCTGTGGGAGAACACTGATCATATACCTGCACTTTCGGAGCTGATCAAGTTGGCATTCGTGCTGGATTTCGACGAGGAAGCAGTTGAGTTCTATATGAAGTCCAAGAATTTGCGAATCTTCGTCGAGGATGAGGAGTTCCTCGGCGAAAGTGGCGGCACGTTCTCTGTCGGCATGTTTGCTGTCGGCAGCGACCATGCAGCCGCGCGTGTTTCCAGGCACGTGACAGCGCGTGACGGCACGTGGCACCACCGCAGCGGATCACGGATGCATGTGGCTGGAGCACGGAGGCGGGTGGCTGGAGCACGGTGGCGCGTGGTGACTCGTGCGGCGGTAAGTGCAGGACCCGAGACCTAAGCTTAGGTTTTTTTATGTTCAAAATCACACGGCGTCTTCCGTTTATTGTTTAAGGTTTAGTTTGTGTTTAGTTTGTGTCGTTAAGTTCTGTCGTACTAATATAATGTGTGGATCTTACTAATATAATGTGTGGTTTCACTGTAAATAATTATTGTGATATTCCGATCATTCGTCAATATATAAATGCTGTGAACTTTAATCTGTATTAGTTAATGTGATTTTCTTGTGATTTTGGACAGTTGATAGTTGATAGCTTCTTTTGTTGGCACCCAATCTATTCAAATTATTCATAAATACTATTTTGTTAACTTGATAGCTTCTTTAGTGTGAGAAAGCGTTGCACCCATATTTCTGTCTCTTGGATATTAGAATCTCTACGAAATCTACCAAAATGCGCCTGAATCCACGTGACGATTTCAGTTTCCTTCCTTGATTCATGGTAAGAGGAGGGTACATATACAGATGTTGGTTAGGCCAGTTGGACAGGGTAGCATACGTACTCCTTTGCAACTGAGTTTAAATTCATTACAGTATATTTTTTTGTGCAAGAAATAAATTAAAGTAGGCACCGTCTTGTCCATGCCAAAGCTCGAATAAGGTTAGTTGAAATTTTGAATGAAACATTTTTTGTTTTGGAACAACTATTTTTGTTCACCACCTTTAATCACTTATCTGAGACCTCCATGCATGGATTGTATCGTAGTAGATATCGTCATAAAATTAGGTTAATTACACTAACACTTTATGAGATTTATTAAATTTTCACAAAACTCCCTTACGTTTAACACATTACACTAACACCCATTGAGGTTTTAATTCACTTACCCAAAACCTCTTCTATTCAAATTTCATCTAAAAAATTTCCGTTAAGACAGATTTACTCTTAAAATTAAGAGTAATGTTATTCATACTATCTTTTTATACCATATTTCTATACCACCTTAGGTGGCATCTGATGTGGACAGTCACATCATTTGAAAAATTTGCAAAACCCAAGAAAAAGAAGGAGAAAAACTCCCTATGTACCACAATCATCATTTAATTAACTAGTTTTTCTTAATTATTAATTTATTAAATAATGAACTAAATTTAAAAATCTGATTAATTCAAATGATTTGGCTGTTCACATCAAATGCCACTTAAAGTGGTATAAAAATGTGGGACAAAAACATTGTATGAATAATATTATTGTAAAATTAATTACATA
This sequence comes from Pyrus communis, assembly GCF_963583255.1. Taxonomy (NCBI): domain Eukaryota; kingdom Viridiplantae; phylum Streptophyta; class Magnoliopsida; order Rosales; family Rosaceae; genus Pyrus; species Pyrus communis. The sequence continues at coordinate 19,862,090 of NC_084814.1, forward strand.
AGAAAAATACATAAACTTTACAAAGAAATAGAAAAATCAAAACAATAATAAAAAAATAAAAAATCCCTAGCAGCCAACCATTTCCTTCTCGATAAGGCACCCGTCCCCCCACCTCGCCATGGCTTCCGGCAAACCCATCCCCTTTATTTCTCGACAAGGCACTAGCAACAAATATAAAAGGAAAATCCCAATATATAATTGATCAGATCATCCAAAAGATACCTTGCTCATACATATCCAAGTTGAGGGAATGGATCCCCAAGGCTAGAAAAAGGGGCTGCAAAACTAAGAGACACCTGCCATATCATAAGTCAGCCCAAGAGTTGCAGCAAAGCACCTTGGATTTTAGCTTGGTATGAGACTGGTAAAGCCACGACGGCTGGGTTTGGAGTAAAAGATATCAACTTGAAAAACAAGAATGCTTGAACACAGTTCAGTTTGTAGGCTCAACTCAGTTAACTATGAGTGATGCCGATGTATTCCATTTATAGAGATTTACAAGGTATTCAGTTACAAGGAGATTTATCTCCTACATCAAAACATTTACAGGATAAATATATTTGACAATTATCATGATCAAAAACTGTGCAACAGACTTGATAGAGAAGAGGTTGATGCTTATCCAAACTCTACTTGCAGGTTTGAGTGTTAGACGCGGGAAAGGGTGTTGCTGTTATCAGGTTTGGCTGACTGGATTGCTGATGTGGATTGGACTGCTGACATGGTTTATCACGGCCCCTCAAGCTGAGCGGGCGGGAACGGACGGGAAGCTTGGATACCAGAAACAGAAATCATTGGGATGATAAACCCATGGTTAGAAGATCAGCGAGTTGATCGGTGGAGGCAACATAACCAACAACGATTTCTTTTCGAGTAACTTTTTCACGCACATAATGGTAATCAACTTCGACATGGCGCATCCTAGCTTGATAAACTGGATTTGAGGCAACAGCGATAACGTTGATATTATCACACCAAAGACGTTGATATTATCACACCAAAGACGTGGAGGAGAATGATGAAGATGAAGATCACGAAAAATGTTTCTGAACCAAGAGAGAGTGGTGCAAGTGTAAGTAAGTTGACGGTATTCCGTTTCTATGCTAGAGCGAGAGACCCCTCTTTGTTTCTTAGAACTCCACAAAATGAGATTGCTGTCAATGAAGATACAGTAGCCTCCGGTGGATCGTCAATTATCTGGGTCGCCAACGTAATTAGCGTCGACATACGCAGTAAGGGTGAGGGGGCTAGCAGTGTAGACAAGGCCATAATCATGTGTTGCTGTTTAGTATAAAAGGATACGTTTGACAGCAGCCCAATGAGTAGTTGTCGGTGAATGCATATATTGGCAAACTTGATTTACCGCGAAAGCCCTTTATGGAGACTGAGACGTCGACCAGCAGGAGCAGGAGTTGAAGTTGGCTTGCAGTCGGTCATCTTGGCGCGACAGAGGAGATCCATAATGTATTTGGATTGAGAAAAATACATGGCAGTATGTGTACATGTGACTTCCATGCCAAGGAAAAAATTAAGTGGCCCAAGATCCTTCATAGAGAATAGGCTTCCAAGTTAAGCAATGAAACGTGAAATTTGAGCAGTATCATTCCCTGTGACTAAAATGTCATCAACATAAATCAAAAGATAAATGATAGTGGCCCCATTGAAAAATGTAAACAGGGAGGAGTCAGCAGTGGAAGCAATGAAGCCTAAGTTCTCCAAGTGATGCGAAAAACACTGAAATCACGTCCGGGGTGCTTGTTTAAGGCCATATAAAGAATGACGAAGCTTACAAACATGTGTAGGGTATTGAGGATCTACAAAGCCTGGTGGTTGTCTCATAAACACTTCTTCAACCAGTGTGCCATGGAGAAATGCATTTTGGACATCAAGTTGATGAATAGGCCAATTGAAATGAAGAGCAATAGACAGTATGAGGTGGATTGTTGCATGAGTCACAACGAAACTAAAAGTTTCTCCATAATGAAGACCTTCCTGTTGATGAAAACCATTGACAACAAGACGTACTTTAAACTAAATAATGGAACCATTAGACTTACGCTTGATGCGATACACCGGCCCATTTGTTTGGAAGAACATTGAATGTGGCTGACAGGGAACAAGTGTCCAGATACATGTGCGTTGGAGTGCATTAAACTCCTCTGTCATTGCTTGCCGCCACACGGGATATTTATTTGCTTGACTGAAACAAGTAAGTTCAACCAAGTTATCAACATTAATAGAAAGTAAAGCATACTTAGGATTGGGTTGTCGAATCCCATCCTTAGCACGTGTGACCATAGAGCGAGAGGAAGTAGTTAGTGGGGGTTGCTAACTTGTTGAAGATTGCCCTATATTCGAACTGGGGAAAGAGTTGGTGGGTATGGGACCTAACGGGGATGGGTCTAATGTGGTGGTCATAGGAATAAATGAAAGGGTAGGAAGAGGATAAGTCTGAAGACTGGCGTGGCAGGATAAGAGTGGTAGTAGGAGGCAAAGTGGTGGGGTTAGTAGGTAGTATAGTGGGAGTAGGTTGTAAAGAAGGGGTTATAATAGGAGTGAGGGGGTTGATAGGATAATGGGGCCCTATTTCTAACGTGGCAAGAGGTGCATCAGAGGAAGAAGACGGGACAGTAGGGATGAAGTCATTGTATGGAAAAGACTTTTCATCAAAAACAACATGGCGAGATAAAAACATGTGACCTGTAGATGGATCTAAACAACGATAGCCTTGTTGATTCAATGAATACCTGAGGAATATGCACTTTTTGGAATGAAATTGCAAGTTGTTATTGTTATATGGACGTAAGTATGGAAAACATGCACAACCAAATACTTTAAGAAAATCATATTGTGGGGATTTGGAATATAATTTGTGATATGGAGAATCATTTTGTAAAACTTTTGTTGGCAACCGGTTGATAAGGTGGTTAGCCGTATGAAAGGCTTCAACCCAAAGAGATGCAGGCAAAGATGCATGGGCAAGACGAGTAAGTCCAGTTTCGACGAAATGATGGTGTTTTCTTTCAACTAAGCCGTTTTGTTCCAAATGATGTGGGCAAGTGAAACGATGATGTATGCCATAAGTTGCCAAAAAATGTTTAAAATTATTATTGATATATTATCCACCTCCATCCGTTTAAAATGATTTTATTGTGGTAAAGAACATGTTTTCCACTAATTTTTTAAAAAGTAACAAAAGTTGCAAAGACTTCAAATTTTAATTTCAAAGGGTAAATCCTTGAATAACAGAGAAATCATCGATAAAAATAACATAATATTTGAATCCATTAATAGAATGAGACGAGGACGTCCATACATCGGAGTGTATCAATTTTAACAGAAATGACGACAAAGAAGTAGACAATGAAAAAGGTAATTTGTGACTCTTGCCTAGTGGACATAAGTGACACACTTCACTGGTGACTTTACCAGAAATGGGCAATTTATTCCTAGCTACAAGAAATTTAAAAATGGAACTTGATGGATGTCCTAAACGAGAATGCCAAATACTATCCGACACACGAGCACCGATGCATGCAAAAACGCCATTATTGTTTGAGATGGAAAGACTGCAAAAGGATAGAAGCCATTCCTACTCCGACCGTGCAAAAGGATCTTCCCCGTTTGCATGTCCTGAACATGATAAGAGGTAGGAGACAAAGTAGAGAACACTTGTTATCTGTGGTAAAACGATTGATGGATATGACATTAGTTGTAACATTAGGGCAATATAGGGTGTTTGATAATTTAAGGGTTTGATGAGGTATTCGAATATAGGAATGGCCAACTTTTGAAATATGCAAACATGTGCCACCAAATACTCCGTTCACATGATCAGTTCCATAATAGCCACGAGTAGTAGGGACTTAAGCTAAGTCATTGTTGATGTAAGCGTTGGCGCCAGAGTCAAAAAGCCAGTTCTAAACAGCAGAGGCACTAGCAGTGCCTGAGGATGAAGCAGCTGCAGCAAAAGCTTGAAGACGAGAACCAATAACATGTCCCTCATAAGCCATGTTTAGACGGTTAAAACAGTCAATGGCAGCGTGACCATGACGATGACAAATTTGGCATTGAACTCTCCCAGAAGAATAAAAACCATTACCTCCAGAACCACCATTGGAAGGTGTAGCACCAAGGACTCCATCATTGTTGGACCGGTGTGAAGGACCTGAGGGATGAACAGAACTTGATCCTCCAGGTTTATGGTAAGTCCCAATGTGGAAATTACGACCACCAGAAGAAGATCCACGGCCACCACAATAGGAAGATCCACAGCCCCGGAAACCATTACTTGAGCGTCTGCCACGCTGAGCAGCAATAGCAGTGGGTGCAGCTTCAGGAAGAAGAATGTGGTTACCTTTTTGGCGTCGCTCGGCACTGAGAAGAAGAGCCTCTAATGTAGCATAGGAAATGGCTTCCTCTCGAGCCTGTGCAGATGCCACAGTGCTCTCATAAGCCGGGCCAACATTATTGAGAACTATTGCCACCAAACCTCATCTGAGATAGGAGATCCGGAGAGGGAGAGAGTGTCTGCGATGCAATTGACACGATCCAAAAAATTAGCGATGGACAAGTCACCACGATGAGTGTTCATTAACTCACTAATTCGGAGTTGAAGGAGACGACCGGTAGACAGGGAAGTATAGCGTTCTTAAATAGAGGTCTAGATAGAGTGGGAGCTTGTCTTACCAATGAGAGTGGCAAGAACAGTAGGATAGACAGAACCATTTAACCAAGACATCACCATGGCGTCTTGTTGGATCCAGGCCTCGTAGGCCGGATTAACTTCAGTAGTGAGGTTGCCGTCCGTATCTTTGAGGAAGGCAGAAGGGCAAACACTGGTTCCATCGACAAAAGGAACCAAGTTCCGGCTATAAAGAAGAGGTAACATTTGTGCTTGCCATAGGGGATAGTTAGTACGGTCCAACTTGATAGTGAGGAAATTAGAAACATTAGGAAGGAATGAGGAAGAGATGGGGGAAGGAGGTGCAGTTTCAGAGGCCATTGGGAAAAAAAATAGGGTGTTTTGAAGTTGTCGTTAGACTAGGCTCAGTGATGCCATAAAAGATATCAACTTGAAAAACAAGAATGCTTAAACATAGTGCAGTTCGTAGGCTCAACTCAGTTAACTATGAGTGATGCCGATGTATTCCATTTATAGGGATTTACAAGGTATTCAGTTACAAGGAGATTTATCTCCTATATCAAAACATTTACAGGATAAATATATTTGATAATTATCATGATCAGAAACTATGCAACAAACTTGATAGAGAAGAGGTTGATGCTTATCCAAACTCTACTTGCAGGTTTGAGTGTTATACGCGGGAAAGGGTGTTGCTGTTATCAGGTTTGGCTGACTGGATTGCTAATGTGGATTGGACTGCTGACATAGTTTATTATGGCGAAGTTGCTTTTGTTGCTTCCATAGCTCGAAGTCCTTGTACTACTGATTTGCTACGTCCTCATTCTTGTAGCAGAACAACATCTCTGGAGCAATGTGATGGTGGTGAGGTGATCAGCGGTTGTGGGTTGTTCCTGTTATATTGGTCGTTGCTGCCGCCTCTGCGTATGGAGAAAAAACCAGCCATTGTTGATGCTTCCTTAACCCAGACCCAAACTGTGACTGAGAATCCATATCAAATTCAAACTCCGACACAATTTTCTAATGGGTATTTACTACTACCTTTTAACCTTAAACATTAAATATTAAAAAATATTTAATGTTTTAATTTAATTTTTTTTATGTATTTATAGAAGCTTTCTTATACAAGGAGAAGCACACATCCCTATGGATTTTTTTTAATTTATTTTTTCTTTAATTTTTATTTATTAATTTTATTTTTTTTAATTTTAGTTTTTATTTTTTAATTTTTTAATTTTTTTTTTAATATCACATGGGCTCATATTGACATGTGGCGCCTAATCATTATCAACTTGGGCGCCACATCACTGGTTAATAGCTGATTTAACAACCAACTTAACGGATGTATGAGACTGTCTCAAAACTAAGACATGAGGTATGACTTTAGGATAAAAAAAAACTTCATGTACCAAATGTTGAAAAAACACGAAACTTCAGGGTAGTAAACTGAGTTAACCCTTAATTATTTATATATCATTTCCAATCAAATGGGCTACTTTTTACCCCTCTCAATAATTTATTATTTTAAGTTTGTTTTTTTATTTTATTGATTAATTGAATTAAACTAATATATTAAAATAAAGTTTTCGAACATATTTTAAGTGTCACTTGTCGCTAAATGAATAAACCTCCGAATATATTTTGAGTGCCACTTGAAGATGTGACCATTTGAACATTATTGAAAAAAGTAAAGGAAATATTATTGGATGAGATAAGAGAGGGGTACATATAAAAAAAGTGTTTAAGGTAAATATAATGTGAATAATTGAAATAAAATAAGGTAAGATTATATGGAAAGATGAAAAAAAATATAAGAAATGGTGTAAAAATGTCTTAAGTATTTATAAAAAAAAAATTAGAATTTTTAATTCTTTTTTCAATTTGTCCTAAAAAATTTCAGCTGGGTCCAATTGAAGGGACTGGCTGGCTGGCCATATGGCTGAATTTTGGCCCAGTGGATCCCAAAGAATTTTTGACCCAAATCTGAGTTGAATTTTGTATCAAAAAGGGTTATCATTTAATCTATAGCCAATCTGGTTGGAGATAGTCGTACGATATTGTATTTGAATATATGAATCAGTGGTAATTAGTGTACTAGTTATTTTGCAGAATGCAGAAGATAATGAGTACCCAGAAGAGTTTGATCCATCACTTGAGTTTGTCATAACTTACCGGGATGCAACAGCCGCAGGGGCACAACACTGTAAGTGCGATAGCAATATCAAGCGAGACTAATTCTGTCACCAGGAAGAACATGGATGCTGAATCCTACAGAGTCCACCTTTCTGCGAAAGAAAATGGCTACAAGTTTGATAAAGAATGCGGCTATTATATGTGGAAGCAGAAGTTTCCTGTCAAGCCGGAGTGCATAGTGGATGGGAGAAATGATGTAGATGAATGGGAGATCACGCTTGCATTTCCAATTGGAGAGCGCCTTTGCAGAGGAACAAACACATCTCCTAGAGTCTGCATTCCTTCCCACCGAGATGGTGACAAACGTTCCCTTTATAATTCAATCCGATTTTCTTCTTGCCTCATCAAGGGAAACAATTCTTCTGGACAGCAAATGGAATAAGGGGATTCTCGATTGCGTGCCAACTGCATTTGTGAATGCATTTATCTCGCTTGTCAGATCTAAAGAAGATGCTCCAGTGTCTAGCTTGACTAGTATGTTCAAGTTTCTGCCGGTTCAGAGCTCTTCTTATGAAAGATTGAATGTTGCCAGGGAGCATAAAAAGGCAAAGATTGTTGAAGAAAGCATTGTCCCCAGCGAGCCTCACGAGGAGCGGAAGGTACTTTACTCCCAAAAGCCTTCCTTTTCTTTTCTGTCGGCTACTCTCTCTTCTCCCGAAAAGGGCATGATGCCTTTATAAAGTGGAACGGCTGCCTTTAACCCTAAAGCCACTCACGTGGCATTCAAATGGGAAACCGAAAAAGCGAAACAATGGGCTGCTAGCTAACAATATTGAAAGGTCCAATAGAAATAAGTCACATATTCAACATTTTTGTTAAAAAAGAATTTTATGGTCCTAAAATATATGAATTTTAGTTTGAATTATTACTTGAGTGAAAATTAGGTTCATAAATTATTTTTTTAGAAAAATTAGCCTTAAATTATAAAAAGCTACCAATTACATCCCTAATAATATATTCAAAGCTACTATATTCAATTTTCCGTCAATTGAAGTTACATTATTTGCATGTGATACACATTAGAGGGTAGATTAGTAGTTAGTTTTTCATAAAGAAATAGTGTATAGAGTTAACTTTGGAGAGTAAATTGGTATTTTTTTTTTCATAAGAAATAATGTAAGTTAAGTTTTCGGAGGGCAAATTAGTCGTTAGATTCACAACCTATATGTAACTTCGGAGGGTAAATTAGTCATTAGATTTGCAACCTATACGAAATGTTAAAGGACTAATAGAAGAGAAAATGACGGCATTACACTCTAAAGTATGTCAAGTGACTTAAGTTGACAAAAAATTAGATAAAATAACTTTGAATACAATAGTAGAGATAAAATTAGTAATTTTTAATGAATTTAAAGACTTATTTTACCCAAAAAATAATTCAAGAACCTAATTTTACTGATAGTTCAAGAACTAAATCCACACTCACCCCTCTAAAATTATAACCTGCAAAAAGGAGCTCGCTGCAATTGGGGTGATTGTCGAAGTGAAAAAGGGATGTGCCTTGATTGCTAGGCACCTTGATCAACAGGATGAATTTTCGACCTTTGTTCGAGTATATAATTACTTGGGCGAGTTTAAGTGGGAGCCAGTAGTGAGGCTGACCGAAAGATCTGACTCCGAAAGGTAATAAAAATGGAGGGTAGGTTGGTGCAGATGAATGCATTATAGATAACAAGGATGAGCTGTTTGGTTTGCAGTTAACTGTTTTGAAGAAACACTAAGAGCAAGAATTGCCTAATTTCTTCACTTGTGCATTTAGAGTACGATCCCAACCTTTGGTTGATGATTACTTGAAGCTTTGGAAAGTTCGGGAAAGTTCTAAAAGAGGATTGTCGCATGATCATTGCTGCATGTTCTGGCTTTATGTTTCGAAGCACTGGAATTTAGAGACGGAGAAAAGTCCTGCTGATGCCCTGGTGAAAGTACCGGTTTATTCTTCACCAAAAAAAAAGACGTACCGGTTTATTCTGTGTTGTAAACTGAAATAGAAAGGAACAAAGTTATCTAAAAAAAATAGAAGTCTTGAATGGTGAATGATTCTTGGGATGAGTCGCGGATTAAGTCGCTCTCTTTAAAACGTTTCGCGGCTCTGCCCAAAATGTACAAACAGTTCATAAATACCACGTCGTCCCCAGGATAAAACAGCCAAGAACGTTCTTCTAATAAGGTTCTTCCTTGCACAATGGAAGAACCTTCAAACTTGCTCCCTTTTGATATGTTGCTATCAATCTATGTAAAACTTCTAATTTTTGCTTATTTACTTTTTGAAAATCGCATGACTTCAATTTCAATTTTTTTCTATATTATGTATCTTAATATATATATATATATATAGATATATATATATATATATATATATATATATATATATGTATAAAGAAATAGACCTTGGAGGGTGTGAAACCGTAAGAAATCAAGGGAGTTTATGGGGGTGTAAAACGGCTTGCAATCAAAGGAGTTATTAGTGGAGCAATGCTGTAGGAAATCAAAACAGAAAAAAGATAAAAACCACAACGGACAATCAAAACGTAATTCAAATTCAAACCAGAAATAAAAACAAAACGTTTTGATTGCATAACTCCTTAATTCAAAATCAATTGACTTTTAATATTGATAATAAAACAAAACGTTATGTATATAATATTGGTAATAAAACATAAATATATTTAAATAAAAACATATTTACTCCAACATTCTGGGTCAGGTGGAATCTTGTTGTGCAACAAGGAGGATGTTTTCATTGCCGATGACCTACAGCTGCAGTATCTTTTTTAACAGTCTTCACAGTCAATATTTGTTTGCTAGTTGGCTTCCTGGCCTCGGACTAAGCTGCTTGAAATCTACAAGAAATTGGTGTCCGCGCTATTTCAGAATCTGTGCGGAAGGAAGAAGTTTCTCTTGCAAATGATGCTGGACTACAAATAATCCCAAGGGAAAGATTGTTCGGAAAAGCGCTGCTGAGGCTGATTTGTGGATTTCTTGCTGGTCTTCCCATTGAAATGGAAGTGGAGAAGAGGCGGAAAGCTGTCCAAGGTCTTGTAGACGTTGCTGTTGTGGAGACACCTGAACCAATCACTGTAATTTATGATCTGCCACGATCTTCTGGGGAAGTTTTAAATGTGAGAGGCACATGAAAGATACGGTGGGACAGGGAGAATTCCAAATTCTTCATCCAGAAGACAGACAAATCTGGTCGACAGAAGAGGACCATTGAGTTTGCTACGTATTTTGCTGAAGCAATATCCGAGTGTGTGCTGTGGGATCACTGAACATATATCTGCACTTTCGGAGCTGATCAGGTTGGCATTCGTGCTATAATTAAATGAGGAAGATGTTGATTTCTTGATGAAGTCGAAGAATTTGCAGGTCTTCGTTGAGGATGTCGAGTTTCTGAATTCTGGCTGCCCTTCTAACTAGTTATGTTTCTTTCAAAAATAATAGTCTCTCTCAGCAGATGACTTCAACTCTATGTTATGCTATTTTGTTTGTGTAGTTTTTTACCGTTGGATTCTCATGTTATTCTGAACAAGTGGTTTGCTTCTTTTATCATATGAATTTATGAACCATATTTTCTCATCTGTATTTTTTTTTTTTTTTTTTTTTTAACCTTCTACGGTTAATTGATTGTTCAGTTGTATGATCCCTGAATTATTTTCATAACATTGGTTTCTCTTTGTATTCTTCAGAAGTTATAGAAACGCCAAATAAATTACTAGTTAAAAAATGAATGGTTCTACTTAAGAATCTCTGTAATTACCATTTGTGCACTAAAAGAACTTAGATCACATACAAATTGAACCCACTTTTATTTTCTTCAACCCCACTAAGGCAGACATCTTCAAGTTCTACTACGAGTTATTCTCAACCAAACCAACCACAAAGATGTTCGGCAGCAGACAGCCCAACAAGAAGGAATAAAATTGAAAAAATTAAATTGAAAAAATTAAATTGTTCGGCCCTATACCACTGAACATTTATTGGCTCTCAATCACCTAACAGTTCGTGATCAACATGGTTTGAGAAAGATTCTGACAAAAAACTTCCACGTTGATGTCATTGACACAGTCATAAATTCTCATAATAGAAAATGCTAAGCAAACTATGTTTTAAAATAATATTTTATAGACCACATGTTGTGGCGGTTAATAATTGAATTATTTCTTTAAATCATCAAAGAAAGAGGAAGGGTAAGAGTTGATTTATATTTGAGATTGAGACAGAAGTAGTTTGTTGATACTAATTAGTTTCAATTAATGCAAGGATTAGCTTCTTTTTATTTAATGGGGGTGATAATGTTCACTGATCATCCCCATAGTCTTATTTCTAAATACAAATGAGGGGAACATAAAGGCAAACGTCGTTGATGGATAAAACATGGCAAGTAATACAAGAGGGGAATAAAAAATTAACCCCACTTACAAAGAAAACATATGATAAGAATCATCTGAAACGATAGTTGGTAGAAGCAAAAAGATCATGAATATAAGTAGAAGTTGTACATGAAGAAACGTTAGACCACCAGTAATATGCATCGTGATTTGCATTAAAGTTAGTTAAGACATCGGCCACACCGTTTTCCTCACGAAATATATGGGAAACAAAAAACTGCATATGCCTAATCTGCCATAGACAGTTGCTTCAATCAACACGCAAATACCAAGGAATAGTAGAACTAGAGAGTTTAAGTAGTGAATCACAATAGTTGAGTCCGTCTCCAACCAAATGTGATGCCATTCAAGCACCCAAGCAACTCGAATAGCCTGAATTACAGCAAGAACCTCAGCTGCAATTGGACTAAAAAATTCGTGGACAACGCAAAAACACCCAAAGTAATACCTTGAGAATCACAAAATATACCACCATAACCTGCACAGCCTTTAAACTTGAATGAACCATCAATATTCACCTTGATCCACTTCACCATTGGAGGTTTCCTTTGAATGAACCATCAATCTTTTCGTCTTGCTTGAGAATCTGTGACGTTTTGTTTTCTCCTTTTGATTAGTTTCCAATGGACCTGCTCCCTCTTCCTCTTCGCACTTATTATGAATGAGATATTTGTCGATTTTCTTCTCAAACTTGTAAGGTGCGCACTATCAATTTACCTCTAAATTGTAATTTTAACCGATTATTTCGTAAACATTTATAATTAGTCAACTTTCCCCCTATTGTTAAATTGTAGAATTTTTCATCCATCTTTGATCGCGTAGACATCAGACAAATGTACAAAACAAAAAAAGTAATTTTATCCCCACCAAAACCTAAATCTCTGCCGACAGAAGAGTCCTGAGCTTTGATGGATGGGTAGGTGAAATAACATAGAATTGAATATGTAAAACAAGAAGATGGATAGGGAGTTCACGGACTGCAAGAAAATGGGAACATATTTGAATCGGTTTATGGGAAGCAGCTCAAGCATTGGTACCAAGAGAATCAGAACGTTGAATCTCATCGGCGTCTTCAACTTCTGAAGGTACTGATCAGAATCAATGAGATTCCAAGAGAGGCAGTAGGCCTACCCACGCGTGCCAAAGCTCCAATCGCACCGAAACCGACCAACCAAGAGCATCGGAGACACAGGAAGGTGAAGACGACGACATTTCCTCGTCCTCCGTTATAAACCTACTATCAGAAGAGGAAAAAATGAAAGCAACAGCGTCTTGGGTGTTGGTGAGGGGTTTTTGTGATCCCATATTTCTCACTGCTGTCCATGTGACCAAGATGGATGGAATATTAAATAAAAATTTTCAAAGTCAAACAAGGGAGGAAAAGTGACTAATTACAGAAGTTTAGGAATAATCGGCCAAAATTAGAATTCAGGAGGGAAATTGACAACAGTTACAAGTTCGAGGAGGAAATCGAGAAAAACTGGATGATGAGAAAACATGGTTCATAAAATCATATGATAAGAAGAAGCAATCCCCTTGTTCAGGATAACACGAGAATCCAACGGTAGAAAACCACACAACTAAGACAGCATAAGAGTTCAAGTCATCTGCAGAGAGAGATTATTATTCTTGAAAGAAACATAACTAGATAGAAGGGTAGGCAGAATTCAGAAACTCCGCATCCTCGACGAAGATCTGCAGGTTCTTCGACTTCATCAAGAAATCAACAGCTTCCTCATTGAATTCTAGCACAAACGCCCACTTGATCAGCTCCGAAAGTGCAGGTATATGTTCAGTGCACTCCCACAGCACACACTCAGATACTGCTTCGGCGAAATATGTAGCAAACTCAATGGTACTCTTTTGTCCGCCTGATTTGTCCATCTTCTGGATGAAGAATTTGGAATTCTTCCTGTCCCACCGTGTCTTACGTGTGCGTCTAACATTCAAAATTCTCCCAGAAGATAAGGGCAGATCATAACTTACAATGATTGGTTCATGCGTCTCCAATACAGCAACATTGAAAAGACCTTGGACAGCGTTTTGCCTCTTCTCCACTTCCATTTCAATGGGAGGACCAGCAAGAAATCCAAGAATCAGCCTCAGAAGTGCTTTTGCGAACACTCTTTCCCTTGAGATTATTTGTAGTTCAGCATCGTTTGCAAGAGAAAGTTCTTCCTTGTGCACAGATTCAGAAATAACACGAACGCCAATTTTCTTGTACATTTCAAGCAGCTTAGTTCGAGGCAAGGAAGCCAAGCTTGGCTGAGGGTACCAAGCAAATATCAAGTGAGAAGACTGTTCGAAAAGACACTGTAACTGAAGGTCATCGGCAATGAAAACATCTTCCTTGTTGGACAACAAGATTTCACCAGAGCCTGAATAAACTGGTACTTTCAAAAGGGCATCAGAAAGACTTTTCTCCGTCTTTAAATTCCAGTGTTTCGAAACATAAAGCCAGAACTTACAGCACTGATCATGCGACAATCCTCTTTTAGAACTTTCCCAAACTTTCCAAAGCTTCAAGTAATCATCAACCAAAGGTTGGGATCGTACTCTAAATGCACAACAGAAGAAATTAAGCAATTTTCGCTCATAGTGTTTCTTCAAAACAGTCAACTGCAAACCAAACAGCTCATCCTTGTCATCTATAACGCATTCATCTGCACCAACCCACTCTCCATTTTTATTTCCCTTCGGAATCCAGATCTTTCGGCCAGCCTCACTATCTGGCTCCCACTTAAACTGGCTCAAGTAATTATATACTCGAACAAAGGTCGAAAATTCATCATGAAGATCAAGGTGACTGGCAATAACAGAACACCCTTGTTCCACTTCAATAGTCACCCCTATTTCAGCAAGCTCTTTCCTGTACATTAAAATTTTAGATCCATAAAATTCTTCATCAATGAAGGGTCCATCAGTCTGCTTTATGTACGAGCCAAACTTGGAATCAAACAACAAGCACATGTTGGGAGGCCTATGGCCAGCATAAGTCTTCAACCATGGTTGAGAAAGTTTCTTTAAGAACACATCAGGAAAGGAATAATCTTTCTCCTGCAATAAAATTTGCAAGCATTCCAGCAATGCTAGCACATTTTCTGGAGAAATGCGGCTCAGATTCAAAGGAATATAAAAACAAGATTCCACAAACTTGACTCCCTCCTTGAATTCCACAACCACGCCAATTCTCTTCAGTTCTTCCTTAAAATCATGAATGTTCTTGCCATAGCAACTGTCAGAATCATCAATGAATGGGAGAAGACACATCGGAGAGATAGATTCCCAACTGGAACCAAAGAGAATGCAATCTTTGGGAGATCTATAATCACCAAGGCGAGTGCGCAACCATTTTTCCTGGCGAATGCAGCTCTTAAGATCTTTAGGAAATTTAAAGGGAGTTCCCTTCAGCTTTCTGTAACACAACAGAAGTGAAGCAACATTTTCGTTGGTAATGGAAGTCGATGATGCATACCGCATGAAATATTGAGCAAATACTTTAGTGGCGTCATCAAAATCAACCACCACCCCAGTTTTCTTCAACTCATTTCTGTAGGAAAATATCCTGTCTCCATAGAAAACGTGATCAATCAATGGAAGACCACCAAAGACCTGAAGAATGCAGCCCCAGTCGGAATTCTGGTCAAACAGGAGACATTCTTCTGGACGCTTGTAACCAATGTTGGTCTTCAGGCAATTCAATTCTTTCAACGCTCTGACAAGTTTCTCAGATGAACTGGAAATATGCATGCATTCAAGCATGAATAGAACAATCTCGGGTGTCCAAGATGTCAAGCAAGAAGGTGACTTTAGGTTGTCAATGATTAGCTGGTAACTTTCACCGAACTTGACTACCGCACCAAGCAACTCAAGTTCTTTTTCGAACTGAAAAATTTCTTCACCATAAAATCTTCCATCAATGAAAGGAATGTTACTAATCTGTGATGCAACTATCCACTCTTTGTCTGACAAAACAGAACCCACCGGAGACCTGTAGCCAAGGGACGTTTTAAGCCATTGACCTTCTTTAATACTACAGATAAAATCAGTAGAAGAAAAACAGTTGTCCCTCAAATATTTGATGAAACGGAGTATAGAAAGTACATTGCCAGAGGTTAAAGTGGAAGAAGCAGCAAGAGACATCAAATGCTTCCCCAGATATTCGCATGCTTCTCCAAACTCAAACCTGACTCCAACTCTTTTTAGCTCCTTCTTGTACTCATTAATCCTCTCACCATAATAATTCTGATCAACCAATGGGATATCAACAAACACAGAGACATTCTGCAAAATGTTTCTCGATGATGACTCAAGTAGGAATGACTGCGAAGGTGGCCTAAAACCGGAAGAGCCATTCAAAGTAACCTTCAGCCAACCACCTTCTTCTATGCACTTTGCAAAATTCTGTGAGACCAAAAAATATTTATTTGCCAGACGACGAATCCAGTCCAAAAGCAAGAATGCATTTTCCTTAATAAGTGGTGCAGATAAAGATGATATACTATCACTGGGAGCAGGTATATAAGGAATGTCCGTAGCTGCAGTACGGATTTTAAGGAACCCTAGGAGGTTCTCCTGTGTTGTACAGTTACCAGCAAAACAGTCTGCAGCCATATAATCTTCTCCTAACTCAACGTAGCCTTCTTTCCTCCACAAATTAGAATCAGTCAGTGTTGCCCATTTGCTTCCATTGGCAGGCACAATAACCCCCTTCCTGTTTTCAATGATGTTCCCATACTTATCCACAATCACCTTCTTCCTACTTCTGATGATTTTCCCATACTTATCCACTAGCGGCATATCACCACATAATTCATTAACTTTCTTCGCTGAGATATAATGTCTGAACCAGGAAAAATACATGAAGTGGGCAAATGCAATCACAAGCTTCCGCTCATTAAGTGAATTGTCAAGGAGATCCTTTGCATATTCATTTACACTCACGAAACGAACCTTAACTTGATCTAAAAGCCATTTCTCCAATGCCCCCTTCCTAGAGCAAGACTGGATAGCTTCCTGTGTAGTTTTTGGCATAAAGAGAAGCCTACCGGCAGGTAGAAACTCCTTGTTCCAATCAATCAGCCATGAAACATGATCAGAATCACAGGATATGCAAACCTTACTATCACCACTCTGGATTGCACTTATGCGGCACAAAGATTCGGTTCCATAACCTGAACATTTTATTAGTGGTACTTTCTTGATGCTGGTCTGGAAAATTTTATTCAGCCAGTTATCAGAAATAAATAGTAGAAGCTCCAAATAGACGTCTTCGGACACCCTAGTTACCAGACCGAAAGTCCCCTTGATGAATTTAGCATACCATTCGCTGTTTACGGGTTCAACACCAAGGAAACTCAGTATGTGATCATACTCCACCTGGTCAAATGCATAAGACAGAACATATCTTCCATGAGATGAGAGATTAATCAAGCTTATCCCTTGATCCCTCGCCATCCTCAAAATATTCCAAAAATCCGGCTTTAACCTACCCACTTCACGAGGCTTGTGAAAGAATTTCTGCTCCTTGTGGGGCTCGCTAGGTACAATGTCTTCTGCAACAAGTTTTGCTTTAATTGACTCCCTAACAACATTCAGTTCTTCAAAGGAAGAGCTATGGACAGGCAGGAACTGGAACATATAAGGCAAACTAGACACTGGAGCATCGTCTATCGATCTAACAAGCGCAATAAATGAATTGACAAATGTAGTTGATACACAGTCAAGAATCCCCTTATTCCATTTGTTGTCTAGGAGTATTGTTTCCCTTGATGATGAAAGAAGAAAATCAGCTTGAATTATGAAGGGAAAGTTTGTCACCATCTCCGTTGGTAGGAAGGCGTAGACACCGGCACATGTGTTCATTCCTCTACGAAGGCGTTTCCCAATTGGAAATGCAAGCGTGATCACCCACTCTTCTACCTCATTTCTCTGTTCAACTCGGTATTCCTGCTTGACAGGAAACTTTTGCTTCCACATATAATAGCTGCATTCTTTTTCAACCTCATCACAATTTTCTTCTGCAGACAAATGGAGGGTGTAGGATTGGGCATCAATGTTCCTCCTCGTCACAAATTCAGTCTCACTCGCAATCTTAATTGCACTTACATTGTTTTTCCTTGGATCCTCGTTGTCTTCGCGGATTGAGAGCCGCTTTATCTTTGAAAGAAACAATAGAACCTCAGGGTGAATGCTAGAGAGCTGCTGCTTCACAGCTTGGAACTTGTCTGCCTTCAAAGGTAAGATCAGTGTTGTGGTTGGAAGGGCAGAACCGGAACCATAAATCTTTTTTATGTCTAAAAGAGTAGGATTTGCATCAACCCATTCCGGAACTATGTAGCCAACATTGCAGTGTGCACAGGGCTCTTCACTGAACCTTATTTGATAACCGTTACTGAAAATGTAGGGGTGTTTAGTGATGAGAAACACACTTTTAAACCCTATACCTGTATGGTGTATAAACAGAAATTCGGCCAAATTAGCAAAACGAAAAAATAGCAAGACATTCAAACAGCCAACAAAAACTTAATTCAGAACGCATAAGAAACATGAGATAGGCATGATATCAAAGCAGTATTGCTATTTTATGAATCCAATAAAAGTAAATAATTCTTTGGTATAAATTACATGTCAAGATTGAGAAGTCCTTTTTCTTTAGTTTCTTGTTGTTTATAAACAGCAATGGCAAGACTGCAACACTCTGAAGGGCTAATATCACCTAACCCTCTACTTTATTTGTATAACAAAAATATTGATACATGGTTAATAGTCATAAACTCAAAAGGAAAAGGACTGGCATGCAGAATATATAGAAGCATCTCGTGTATATAATGCAAACGTACCTTTCTCCCCAATGTAGCCGCGCTTCCTGTTGCCTTTCTTGGTGGAACGTCCAACACTGCAAATGGACTCGATGTTCTTTGGTGAAAACCCATTCTCATTGTTGAAAACAATTAAAGTAGCAGGAGCCCCCGCGGCTGTTATATCCCGGGAAGTTATGACAAACTCAAGTGATGGATCAACCCCTTCTGGGTACTCATTATCTTCTGCATTCTGCAAAATAAGTAGTATACTATTAATCATTGGTTCATATATTCAAATAGCTACTGTCTAAGGTAATACACAAACACACTAAAACACACAAGCATGTAGGAAATCACACAATCAATCTCTTATGTCGTTAGACTATTGATTACTATGCGGTAGTGCCAAGAAAGAAATAACACACCAAAGGGAAGAAGAGAAAATATATTTCACGTTGGATTGATTTGACTGGAGGAATAAATACTCCCTTTATAGACTTCATCATACATTTTCCAGAGTGTTATAAGACTTCTGTTAATGGTCCCATATAGAAGGGTATAATCCTTATGATAAGTCATACTTCTTATTAGACCCTTCGGTTAAGTGCTATGAGACCGATACGACAATATGATACGACACAACACAACATGGCACTACGAAAAATCTCTAAATGTAACATACGATATGCCTAGATAGGCAATTAAAATTATATAATAATATATAAAAATATATAATTTAGAACATATTTTGATAACACAACAAATCGATTTCATCATCCAGATCTAACGATTTATTGGAGAAGGAAAGTTGGAAATCTAATTCACTTGATATATATAGAATAAGTGTGAGAGTCGTATTCATAGTTTCAATTAGAGGCAAACTCTTCATATTCATCAGATTTTATATAAACCTCCGACCTCCGTCTCCTATTAATTGTTACCTTTTAATTTCTTATCTGAAAGTGTAAACTTATCCTAAAAGTATGATACTTGTATCCCAAACGTGAGATACGTGTATCTATTAAGTCAAAGTCATATCCATTGATCATGATGCGTACCACGAGTATTCGAGAGTATTCGACAATTATGGAATACGGAACACGCTACCAAAGTAAAGTATCCGTACATCATAGGTCAAGTGTATCAGTACACCATTCCTATGGTGCACCTTCATACATTAAATACACACA
The DNA here is from genome assembly GCF_963583255.1 of Pyrus communis. Lineage (NCBI taxonomy): Eukaryota > Viridiplantae > Streptophyta > Magnoliopsida > Rosales > Rosaceae > Pyrus > Pyrus communis. Next base: position 19,881,309 of record NC_084814.1, read on the forward strand.
TAGTAAAGCGGAGATCATCATGATCATATTCCAACATACACATATTTTATTTTAAAAAAATGAATTGAAACCTGGATGAGTTCCATGAGGAAGTGAACATCCTTAGCGTAGAGTTCAGCAGAGAGATTCTTAACAGCCTGGTGAAGATCCTCATTCAAAGGGTTGAGTTTTTCTTCTCCGATGGAGAACTTTCCTTTGCGTATTTCTTCTATGTGCTCTCTCGGCGTCGCCATTTTCGGTACGGTCTACCGGCGATCACAAAGCCACGGCCACCTTTTCAGTTACAGAGAGATTAACAGAATAAAGCAATAGAGAGAGCAAGCAGGCAGAGTCTAACAGAGCAAGTAAACGAGAGTAAAAAGAGACAGGTGACGTTGGAAAGGAAAATGATGTTTACGTATAAAGGTGGTTATTGTGCTTTGTTTGTAAATTAGATATAAAAAGTTAGTCGGCCTAGCGATATTATTTTGGTACCGATTAATGGAATTTTAAAATTTTAATAATGCATAATTAATTTTGAGAACTGTTATTAGAACTTTCAAAATCCTATTTTGTATTTAATAAATATATATTTCTTTTTAAATATAGAAAGTTCATAATACAAAATGAGAATTTTGGAATAACAACCCCTTTAACTTGGCCAAGAAAAAAAAAAGAATATCAATTCCTTTAACTTGGAATAACAATTCCTTATTAGAACTTTTTTTCATTTGTTTTCCTATGATTCAATGCAAAAGTGCAAACGGATGAAAGGTAAAACTGCTCAATGAATGAAAGAAAAAGTGAACATTACTTTAGTTTAGTTACACTACAATTTCAATTGTGAATTTCATTTTAAAGAAAAGATAATGTTAAAGAGATTAAATTTTGTAAATTAAGTGAGATAGAAGTTGATGATTAGATTATTACTTAAGCGTTAATAAACGTGCTCATTCTTATTATTAACACATCATCATTTAGTTTGCAAATTTAGTCTACCAATTTAATCTTTCTAGCATTACCCTTAAAGAAAAAATGAACATTGAGTCTAAACTCATGACTACTTTTACTAATTTCAAATCTAAGAAATTAAAATGAAGAGTCATGCAAATTTCACAGATTATTTTGCCTAAAATGCTTAATAATTTTATTTTTGTTGGTTATTTTATTTATGTTTTTTGTGAGGATGATAATATAATAATATTTTATTTACTAACATACGCAAATGAACCTGCTTTAGGAAGATCAATGATTCAATGCTAAAAAAAAATTAAAAAAAAAAAAAAAAAAAACGAAAAGTGTTTAAAAACTTTAAGTTTTAATGATAAGAATAAAATAAAGAGTAAAGTAAATAGTACCGGTATTAATTTTTTAGTATAAAAATACGATTTTTCATAAAAATAAACAGTACTTGAAATTTTTCGTTAAAATTTTCAACAAAAAAAATGATAAAACTAAGGCTTTAAAAGACGCTAAGCAATGCAGACCGATTAAATTGTGTTTCTTTTTCTTTCCAAGTTTTGTAAAATAAGAAAGTGAAAAGCAAACATGCACTGGACCTAGTGGTGAATATCTCGTGGTGGGATTTGTACGAAAAGCATGACTGATTGCATCACCTTTCCACAACTTTTCTTTATTCATAGGGTGAAATTAATTTATTTTATCAAAATGATATTTAAAATTAAAAATCAATTAATGTAATTTTTTAAAAATAAATGTTAGAAATTAATATCAACACTCCGTTAAAAGTTTGTCAAAATTTTTGTTATGTGTTGACATTGCACGTAACTAGGTCCTACAAATTTAATTAATTATTGTTATAAGAATAAAAAGTATTTTATTAATAAAAAACAATTTTTTTGTATAATTAAAAACTAAAAAAAAGCAGAAAAAAGAATAACGAAGATGAATTGCAGGCATTTGAATGTTCTTCGCCTCCACCAGAGCCGCCGCCGCGGAGTCTCTGAGCTCGGTGGCGTTTGACAGGTCGATCTCCACCAGATTCTTGCAATTGGTAGCCAAACTCAGTAACCCAGCTCCGAAAAAGCAATTCGACCGCGAAAGATCTATCAAAAGGAGGCTGGACTTGAAGGCATTTGAAAGGCGGCGAGGGAAGCGTCCGGGACTCGTGGGCAGAGCGTGAGATCGACGTGGGAGGCATTTGGGTACCAGCGGAGGACTCTCGGGAGGTGGTTGGAGCGCAAGGGCTTGAGCTTCTTGCAGTATTTGGACGGCTAAATGTCGTTCATTAGGAACTTTATAGTTTATACAAGGTATGGCATCCCTCCTTCATGTGCGACGGCTGGAGTGGGAAGAAGAAGAAGATGAGCTGTTCATCTTCTTCCTTCTTTTTTTTCATTTTTATTTTGTAAATTTTTAATTATATAAAATAAATTTTTAATTATTTAAATATTTTTAATTCAAATAAAAATATTTAATTAGATTTGTACGATCCAGTTATATGTCATATCAGTACATAATAAAATTTTTGATAAATTTATAACAGAATGACCAAATTGAGTTGTAACATCTATTTTTAAATATTACATTAATTAATTTTCAATTTTAAAGATCATTTGCGACAACAAACCTTTTTCAAATGACAAAATAGGAAGCTGAAGACTATTCGAAGACTCACTTTATCCTTATGGCCTTGTTGACGACTTGCAGTTGTCTTTGTCTTTATTTATTGAAAAAGATTTCTAAGTTCGAGAAAATTGTCGTTAAAGTTGGGGCTGAATCGCAAGTTATCTATAAAACAAATTTGGTTTAAATATGATTTCATATTTAGGCTATATGAGCTTGAATTCGAATAAAGTATCCATTCATATTAGGTTTTGCGTCAAAACACAACCAAACAACCATGCACAATATCCTTAGTAACCACGGGGGGACGTTGTTGCTCGAATAGTATCAAATATGTAATAATAATATATGTATAATGAAATGTGGTATACCATTTCGTATTCTGATCACATTGAAAAATCTCTCAAGAAGTTGGTCATGTTCATGTAATTCTTAATAAAGTCGTATTTTTTATTTTTTATAACGGAAAAAAAAATTACACTTAGTTAGGGAGGACATAAACTTTAGGGTAAATTACATTTTACCCCGTTAGGTTTCAGTGCAATTATTTCTTACAACATTTTTAAAACATTTCAATTTCATACATTATTTATTATTTCATTTCAATTTCATACAATCGTTAGTTAATCTGTAAAAGTTTCCGTTAAGTGATAATATGGCCACATTTTATGCTGACCTGGCATACAAGTGGGACCCATTGCTCCAGTAACAACATGGAATATACAACAAAAAAAATCTTAAAAACTATTTTAAGAACACCCATTTTCCTCCACTACCTCGTCTTTCTTCTTCCTCCCCTTCGATTTGCGTTGCTACCATCCCAAGTCTCCACCTTGCTAGCATTAAACCCTAAAACAGAAAATTCATTGCAACCCACCCATCGGCAAAACACCCAAAAATGCTTTAAAATCTATGAATTTCAAAGAATTGAAGCAAATATTGAAAAGTGGTTCAAAGTACAAACCAGAAATCCATCGCAACCCACCAAACTGTATGAACCCAAATCAACACTACCCAAGAAAAACCCACAACTTCTGCAAGAACCCATAAGATGGGATGAACTTGAATGCTTTCGACCATTACAGGATAGACGTCGGAGGCGAAGAGGGAGGCTCCGACGGTGAATTTGATCAAGACTTGTTGTTTCTCTTTGAGGCAGCTCCGAATTTCTTGCAGATCCGCTTCGATTTAGTGTATAAGCTGACGAAATCGATGAGGAAGAGTCCGATACGGAAAGCTTGGGCGGCGGGGAAATGGCTATTGCTGGAACAGTGAATGAGCTGCAGAATCGGCATTGCCTATTGCAGCACCATCGTTGGAAGTCACAGAAAATGCAGAGAGAGAAAAAGAGGGATGGGAGTTGAGTTTTAGAGAGTAGGATGAGAGAGAAGGAGGAGTGTGTGGCAATTGAGATAAGAGTGGCAAAATTAAAGGGCATTTTTTGGCCGGTGGGGTGGTTCGAGGAAGAAGAGACCCATAACATAACTTTTAGCAGATGTGTATTCAATTAGAATTTTGAAGGAATTTAATTATTTTAATGATTTAGGGGTATTCAATCAGGATTTTAAGTGATTATCTGAAATTCAAGGTATATTCAATTAGAATTTTAAGATAGTTTATTAAAATCCTTAGAAATCCTGGTGTATTCAATTAGGATTTTAAAGAAATAACATTACAGGTGTATTCAATTAGAACTTGATTTTAAAGAATTTGAGAAAGTTGAGGAATTAAAGGGAATTGGAGAAATTTCGTAGTATATTTTAAGCATCTACAAATCTCACCTCTCCCCATGAGATTTCAATGGAATTGAATCAAAATTTTATATGGAATCTCTACAAATCAATTAAACTCCATAAAAATCCATGGATTTATAAATCTATTAAAATCTCTCAAATTTTCAATTGAATTAATTTTGGGGAAGAAGACTTCCCAAGAAATTTTATAATTGAAAATTATTATTTATTTTTTATTCATGTGGCACAAATTTGTGGGATCCATGACGGCCACGTAGGCATAACAGAATAATTGATAGAACTTTTAACGGATGTATGAAATTGTAACAAAATAATAAATAATGTATGATATCGAAATTTTTAAAGATGTTGTATGAGGTTATAATTGCACTCAAACCTAAGGGAGGTAGAGTGTAATTTACCCTAAATTTTATACCACATAAAAAAGAAAAGAAAAGAAAAATGCATGAAAGAAAATGAGACATAGACTTTACCCTCTTGAAACCAAAACAAGAAAGATACAAAGAAAATAAGGGGGACATGAAACATAACCCTCTAGAGTCAAACCTAAAACGTCTAAACCTATAAAACAAGTCAAACAACACCCAAAGGTTAGAAAAACACAAGAAAGTAAGACAAACATGTATGTCAAGATGAACATTAATTTGAGAAGCGGAAGCCAAACAAACCAACGTTGTCAAAAAACAATGCAGCATGAGTTGCCGATTAAGGGTAGTCATGCCATATTAAAGTTGGAGAAGGCAAGCCTATGTTAGCAAAAGTGTTCATAACAAGATTTCATTTGCAAATATATGTGAGATGAGTAAAAAGTCATTTTCGAATGTGAACAGCCAAATAAACTATTGTTGGTCCAGCCAAATAGACTATTGTGTACAAAGAGGCCAAGGAGGATAGAAAAATTTGATTGGGGAGCGAAAATAACACTAAAAAAGTCACTTTCCAACTAAAGACAATATCAATCCTGCTGATATGCAAACTCTACACAAATAATAACTGTTAATAATTATGCAAACTTTACCCAAGATCCACTTCCTTCTCTCACTTCTTCTCCCCCAATTGGCATGCTAGATCCCCATCGAGGCCAAGTGTTGGGTATTTTACATACCCCTTAGCCTTGCTTTCTATCCATAAGATGCTTTGTTTGTATATATATTTTTGGTTTTTGTAGGGGTTCGTGAAGGAGACCCGGATCTAGTGTCTATTCTCTTGGTTCGGAGTTTGGCTTCCTTCGAGAATGTGACGGCAGCGGCGGTAGTCTGGTTTATGCTACTTGAGTTTAGGGTTTTTTGTTGTTTGTTTTTGCAGCCTTCAGGCCTAATGACACACCCCGACCTAGATCAGGGCGTGCTGGCCGTCACGTGGAAGTGACGTAGCCACGTGCACAGTGCGGAAGCTAAATAAATAGTAATGTAAATAGTACGAATGAATAAAAACTAGCATACATAAGGTAAAGGAAAACAAGTGCTAGCGTAAGTGAGACACGAGTTTAGAGCATAACGCCTAAAGTAGTCCAAATGAAAATGACACAACAACAGTACACCCGAAGGTGGCCCTACGCTGGTGATCGTCTGTCAGAAATGCCGGAAAAGCCCTCTGGGAAACCACCGAACCTGCTAGACAACTAGAACCTGGAGGGGCGCAAAACAAAAGCGTGAATGGGCAAAAACAAAGCTTTTCGAAAACCATTTAATAAATAAGCTCTAACCCCTCGCCGTAAAACCTGTATACTTCCCAGAAAATAAACATACGTACCTATATATAGATATACCAATCATGCTCAAGAATATGCCATGTCGGAACCTCAGAATGAAATGCAAGTGCTCAGGTATAAATCATATCAATAACATATAATCTGGCAGCCGGAGTCACCTAACGTGACATGTACGGCTGAATCTAGAGCTCAAATCTCAATCTCACTAACTGAACCTGCCCATAAGTCGGAACCACCTAAAATGGTCTGTACGACAGGCCTGGGTGTAATACATATAAACGCTCTAATGCTACGATCACGTGAAGGCTGTGCGAGTAATCGCGGGTCACCTACGAGTCGGAACCACCTAATGTGGTCTGTACGACAAGACTGTGCACCTAACTTGGATCCAAGCTGAGCGTGTGGTGCGGGAGGTGAACATCACGTGAAGGACTGTGCCCAACTCTGGGCGGGAGCACTAAAACCGGGGGTGCAGGTTATGAGCTCTCTAAGCATCTCGAATCGCTACTGAATGTAAGCATGAATAACACTTACCTGACACTTACCTGTGCATCCACAGCACCCAATATGCATATGTATATATATGCAACTAATAATGCGACTAATGATGCACAAACAACGATAATATAATGCATGGCATATAGCAAATGACAATTCAAATCAATTTCTGGGAAAATATAAGTATATAGGTATATACGGAAAACCAAAAGCCCACTCACTGGTATGTGGAAGGGTCGTAGCCCCCCTGCCTCGAGTGACCACGCTCGTCCTCGGGATAGGTATCACCTATATGCGAAACAACTACAAAAACGTTAATTTTAAAGCATATAACCAACCTTTTGAAATAACTTCTCATACAATGCTCAAATGGGGTGTATGAATACACCAACATGATTTACTCAACCTCAGGAACATCCCCATATTTTTAAAATAATTTTTCACCACCGCACGCGCCCTCACGCGCCGGCCATGCGCAGGCACGTGCCTAGCACGCTGACGGCGTCAACTGACGCCGTAAGGGAATATTCCGTTATCCCTAACGGTTTCTGTCAACGGCGTCAGGAATATTCCGTCGTCTTCTCCGGCGAGCCTCCGGCGCCGTCGCCGGCGCCGGAAAATCAGGGAGTTTTCAAACTTCAATATCTTCTTCGTTTTTCATCCAAATTTCACAAAATTGGTACCAAAATGAAGCTTAGAACTAGAGGAACACAATTATACCACTTTTAAGGGCTAAAACCCACAAAATCTCACCTGGAATTTCAACCCAACTCCGGCCAACTTCGAAACTAGTGATCCCGACGCCCAAAACCTTCAAACGAACCACCCCGAGCCTCCTAGGGACCTCACCAAGCTTCCTACAAGCTTGAAATTTCCTAAAACGTGAGAAATCACGTGTGCATGAACAATACTCGAAATCGGACATCGTGGATTCGACGTGAAAACGATGGTGTTCTTACCTGAAAATGGTATGGTTGGACTCCTACAAGCTTCACGAACATGAATATGGCCTTGGTTTCTTCGATCTGTGAAGGTTTGATGGGTGTGTGGGTATGTCCGTACGTTTTCAAAGGAAATGGAAAGGAATGGGACTCGGGACAGATGCAGGGAAGGGGAGAAAACAGTGAGGGAAATGTGTGGTCCACCATTAGCCAGCAACTAACCAAAAATAACCACAAAACGTAAAGAAAACGAACTAGGGGCAAAACTGTCTTTTCACACGTACGTTTTTAAATTTCTGGGATGGGCTGTCATACCTAAGCTTGCATGAGCCTCTCGTTGTATCTTGGGTTGTAATTCTCATTTTGCTTGGGCCCTTTACTTTATATATTGTTGTTTACCTGGCTCTTTTTGGGCCTTGTACTAGTTTTTAATGTAATGGAAATTCTCTTGCTTGACCAAAAAGGGGACGTTGTGACATAGGGTTACCATAACAAATGATTGCTTTTCCAGTTCCTTCTACTTGTGTTTTCATCCACTCCATCTCCACCTATATATTGTACGCATGCAAGAAAGTAGTAATTTCTTCAAATTAAAGCGGGTGTATTTAATTAGGATTAAGAGAGTTTCAAGGAATTAATAATTTCAGGGGTATTCAATTGAGAATTTAAAAGATTTTATAAAAGTCTTGGTGTATTCAATTGAGATTCTTAAATACTTCTTACAATTCCCTATAAATTTAAGTACTAGATTAGAGAATCGAACATAATAATTAAATAAAGTGAAAGTAATTAACTATATACTAAATTGTGCTTCAATTTGGTATTGAACTTGCTAATCTTGCACGAAATCATGTCCTGTCATAATAATTATTAATATGTTAGAAAGTAAGCATCCAATTCAGCACCAGTTGGCAACGTATAAGAGATCCTCATATATTTTAAACATTTCATTAGGACTTTCATCTCCAACGTGACATACTCTCAATATCAATGAGATAGCCTTAATATCCTAAGTCTATTTTGAACTTTGAAGGTGTTGAGGAAAAATTAGAATACACAACTCTAACATAAGTGTTGGAGAGACAAAATAAGTAAACAAATTACTAGTATTAGGCACACAAAATATTACAACACAACTCTCAAGGACACTCTTTAGAAGCTATGACACTCACTCTTTCTAGAGACACATTCTAAACCACTCACACTCTTCACAAGACTACTCACTTACAAGGCTTCTCACTTCTTACTTAACTCTTTCTTCTTGGCTACTTCTTCTTGATGGGTTGATTATTTGATTCAATATCACACCCATATTTATCGGTGAGGGCTTAGCATTCTACTGGTTTCTAGTTCTTTCTACAAACTAGAACTAGTTTCTAGTATATTCTACAAATCTCTAACTTAGATAATTCTAGACTAGCCACCTTACTTTGCATGCTAGAATCTTCTAGAACAATTCCATGCATGTTTGAAATAGAACAATCTAGTTCCCTTATACCGACTAATCTTAATGGGCTGATATTGATCTTTAACAGAAGGGTCATCAAAACTTTAGATATTTTTGAAATTTGACCAAATCAAATTTCAAAAATAGAACTAGGAGGTCAAAATTATCTCATAAAAATATATAAAGTTTTGATTATATACTATATAACTTCTCATCTCCACCATTTTTTTTTTGTAAGACTACCAATTTCTTTAAGAAAATTCACTGCGGATGCATATAAAGACTACAATGCTCAAGTTGATCTTAAAGTACCAAGAGATGACACGTAGAAAATATTGTAACATAATTGTATAATTTAAATAAAGTCCACACCAATTTTGTTAGGAATTACTCAAATTTGATAAACTTACACAAACCAACACCTCACACAAAACTCAACTCAACTCATTCAACAGTCTACATAAAAACTTTGACCAGTTTATCTACACAAATACAAAAAGTCTAAAAAACATAGAATTAATCTAAATAAAAGCTATATATGATTCACATCAATAATCAAATCTAATTATTCATAAAAGAAATTCAATTTGGACAAGTTATGAAGACCTTACTTTGAAATTTGAAAAATGAAATTTAGGTGGTCGTCATAATGATCGCCAAAGTGGGGTGGTAGGAGTTTGGGCGTTAAGAATTGAGTTTGGTGGGATTGGATTTAAAGTTCTAGCGTATCTTCTTTTTTCTTTATAAAGTAACATGACCTACAACAACATTGTTTTGGCCACGTAATATTTTAAAAAAGAAATAATAAGAACAACTCTTTTTTGTGGCATTGTATCAAACAATTCGAAAGCATGTATGAAGGTCAACTCCAACCTTTAAAAAGACAGCACCCAAGTTATCCACGACGAATCGCCAGAGTTTGGATGGTCATCTAACCCTCTTTCCCCATTAATGCGTCCACCTCTGAATATTTGAGCAACCACGTAAATACTTTACCTATACTCACCCATAGTTACTATGGACATTGGGCATGGGGTTGTGTTTTAACAAAAAACCTAATATGAGTGCATATTTTCGACTTCAAGCTCAAATTGCCTAACACGAAATCATATTTAAACTAAATTTGTTTTATAGTTACTTGATACGATTCAGACCCAACCTTTGCACTAAATGAAGATAGCTACAAGTCCGCTGCTAGACCATAAGGTAAAGTTAGTCTCTTCCATTGTTGTTCTTTGGGAAAAAGAAAAAGTTGGGGGAAAGGTGTTTAGATTCCTCAAAGACTAAGACTATGGAGGGTAAGGTCATCTCTAGCTGAAAATGACTAAACATAATTATGTTTAGAATAATGTTCTTATAAAAAATTATTTTTAAATGAATAGTATTAAATCATATTCATATACCGTTTTCAATTAAAAATTGAAAACAATACTCGCAAGTATGGATAACTATGGTAACCAGCTCATTTAAAACTCACTGTTACAATTATATGTAACAGTTTAAACAAATAAATAGTTATGTGTATAACATGTTTACCTGTGAAATTTAAATGGATGATTATGATTATTATCTGCGGTTATAATGAGTACCCAATTAACAATTTATTTTAATATATGTAAAATTGAAAACAAGCTAAAAAACTCTAAAATTGTTCGACCTCTCCCAAACTCCCGCCGCTCATCTCTCCTTGGTGCCCTCTCTCATCCCCGGCAAAACGGTGGATTCGTTGCCCATTTTTAGTCGTCAATGATTGCAGCACCTCATTCCGACTTCCATCAACCACAAAATCCACTTCTCTTCTCTTTTTATTTGTATTCAAAATTAGTTCAAGGATTTATATTTTGGATTAATTGGATTGGAGGTTTGGATTGGTCTGACATGTGGTAAATAATTGGGGAAGGGAAGCAATTGTTTGTGGCGCTGCTGCCTGCTCACTAATCTCCAGGCGAGAATCCCAGATTGCTTCCTAATTTATTTTCATGAACACACTGAGTTCTATTTTGATGCCCAGTATTCGTTTTATTTTCTCTATTTCTTATGATATTAATTGATTCCCAACCACATAAGTATCATAACAAGAACGACTTGCATGACATGAACATGCAGCAATGGTAACATTTTTCATCAATGATATAATAATATGTATAAGTTTTTTGAGGACTTAAAATATTAAAATACAAAAAGCCATGTTAAATGTACTTATAACGGTGTTTAATTGTTTAAAAAAAATTGACAAATTTCTATTTTAATTTTCATGTTTTTTTTTCTTTTTTGGAAAAACGATACTATTTGTACTAAAGGGAAATGGGTGGGCTGAGCCTCATAATGAGTTAGCAAGAATGTAATTCAAATTCATCTTTGGTGAGAATCGAACCTAAGAACTCTCACTTACAGGTGAAAAATAATATCACTAAACCGTAGTACTAAGTTGCAATTTTCACGTTGTTTAAAAAACATGACAGGTAAAAAGGCCAAAATGAGTAAAAAAAGGGGTTAAAAATGGGTAAACGGTTAGTATGATTAACCATTTATACACGGTTATGTGTATGAATATAATTATTTATACAATTACCCAACGGTTAAATGGTTATGGGCAAATAACCGCAGTTACTCGCACGTCATAACCGTTGCCCATTCCTATCTCCAACCGAAAATGCTAAACATAACCCTCAATAATTTATTAGTTTTCAGTTTGTACAGTTATTGGTAATTTAATTAAATTACTATTGAATGTTTTCAAATTTAGTCGTTGAATTTGAATCAATTATTACAAATGAGGAGCTAGGCCCCAAAAACAGGTAAGAGCTGTATTTGGCTAGCCTCATGCCCTTTTAACCAAATTTTGATCTTGTGGATTTCATATAATTATAACATCACTTGCGATTAGAGAAATTTTTGAACAAATCAAATCTTTTTTTTTTTTTTTTTTTTTTTTTTAACTTTTAAATTTTTAACCTTCTCCATTAAAAATGGCCTAAGTTGTCGAAGCATCGTCCAAGCTGATGCAATCAGTCTTGCTTTTCGTACAAATCCCACCACTACATCTACATGTCACTTTCTTATTTTACAAAATAAGAACACATTTTTCAGTAAGATAAAGCAGCATAACTATTATCGTCCAAGCTGATGCAATTATTCTTTCTTTTCGTACAAATCCCACCACTACATGTTTCCTTTCACTTTCTTATTTTACAAAATAAGAAAACATTTTTCAGTAATAGGAACCCAACCCTTTCGTTTCTGCTTGTACCAAAATTCGGTTGTGACTTTATTGTAGCCAAGATGCTCTGCCAGGTCGTTTAAGTCAAACGTGGAGATGAAGTCTCTCTCACACTTGTCTTCCCATTGCACAATTCCACCCATGTAAAATTCATCCACAGAGTAACACCATGGTGGATTTTGAGTATGAACTCATTTAGATCAGCTGCAAGTCAATAAAACCTTTGACAAAAAATAAAAAATAAAACCCCATGTTAATAAATTCTTATCTTTCCTCACACCAATAGAATCCCACACTAATTTATCTACTACAATTTAGAGTGAGTTTACACACATAATACCAAATAGACAGGAAACTAAGTAATACAAACTTTAATCAAATTTACCAAATTTTACATACAGAAATTGACACAAATGGAACCATAAATTACTATTTGCTCGACGAAAGTTTGCCCAACAAACAAAATTTTGTCGGGCCAAGTAACTTTATCCGACAAAAAAAAATAGTTGAACATACATGGTCGCTGTTTTGGTTCTTTTTAGATATTTTAGACCATCTCTAACCCTTGGGCTAAAATCTAACATTTTTAACCGAGAAAATTTAGGTATTAACTCATAAACAGTTTTTTCGCTCCAATGGTTTTGGGTTAAAATTTTAGTCCAAGATTATTAAAGAATGAATTTAGGCTCAATTTTTTTTTCCCAGTAACTTTTTCAAAAAGTATGCAAAGCTGCTTATACTTTCTGTTGTTTTAGATCCATGATTTTGAAAATAAAAATAAAAAAATTTATTTACCAAACATAATTAAGTGCTCGTTTGGATGTGCTTTCAAAATGACTGAAAGCGTTTTTTGTGAAAATGTTTTTTAAACCAATCTTTAGAAAACATCCAAGTGTATCATGAAAAAGCACTTTAGGTGATTCTTGCAATAAGCACATATCTTATGCTTCTTCCAAAAAACACTTAAAGCGCTTTTAAAACTCAAAATCAATTTCACCAAAAACGCTTTCAATCATTTTAAAAGTATATCCAAATGAGCCATAAGACATCACTTTTTTAAGAAGTTACTTTTAAAAAAAATTGAAGCAACCCCCAATCAATCCTAGAACTTTGTAAAATAAGAAAGTGAAATTTGTTCAAAAAAAAATAAAAATAATAATAAATAAGAAAGTGAAAGGAAACATGTAGGATTGACTAGGGCTTGCTTCAATTTTTTTGTGATTTAGAGCAGAGCATGCTCATCAATTAAAATTACAGGGACGACAACAAAGTGGAATAAACGAGTTTGATCCAACTAACTTCCAATTTTTCTGATTTAGAGCATTCTCAATGGCAATGCAAGACATTTATAATTTTAGAGCTATATTTTTGTACTTTTAAATTAAAAGAAATGGCCGGTTTGAGGTTTTTGATTTGGATAGTGATATTCGCATTTTTTTTTTTACCTTTTACACATGCTTTTGTTAATTTTTATTTACGCATCTTCTTCAATTCGTTCGATCTGATGATTGGACTTTGAGAGACATGTGTGAAAGATAAAAATAAATGTATAGTTAACATCATTATTTAGTTTTTTCTCTCAATCTCAATGCAAGAATTATTGTATATTTATGTTAAAAATGAGTGTCTAATAATGCAATATTATGTGGAGCTAAAAAAGCTTATTTGTGACAGCATATTAGTGGACCGGCCTCCACGTGATGATAAAATTGTTCTATGCGGAGAAATTTTTCTTTGTAATGGGAACACGAATGGTACACTATCTGTTTTTATAAAAGTGGTGGAAATTTTATTTTTTTAGTTATTAACTTTTTAACATATATATCTTACTATTTGTATAATGACACATAGTATACCATCTTTTGTATCGATTACATTAAAAAATCTCTCTTGAGTAAGATGCCTCCGTTCTTAGTTACACAATGACACATGGCATAGATTCGAAGGCATCAGGGCAATCGCAATCTGTCAGTTTCAATAATATTTTGTTTTGTTTTTGTTGTTAATGTTAACTTTTTCTTTCCTTCATTGAGGGGTTTTACCTCTGTGCATCGAATCACTGATCTTCCCCAGGAAGGTTCGTTTGTCTATATTAGACTGCAAATAAAATATCTTCTTCATCAAGTCGCTTCTGCCTGATAAAAGTCAAGAGGATGAGGAATGGTAATTTCAAACTCCTGCCTTTTGGTTTTCTCGCACTATTTGGTAACAACCATTCTAATCAATGATGGATCTAGAAAATATTAAATGTGAAGTTAATAAGAATAGTGCATGTAGCGTACAAAATTTTTTAAATTGTATAGCATGAAAATTGACATTTCATCAAATCTTAGTAAGTCTAAAATTATTTGTCAAGTCATGTTACACGCTTGTCGATACATGCCAATAGGAGCATGTTGACTGATGTCGATAGATTTTGGGCAAGCATATCGATAGATGTCGAGTGATCTTATTGAAAGATGCCCATAGAAAAGCATACAAAGGCATGCGGGTAGTAGCTACCTTGTCCACTGCCTCTAGTTCATCAAACAGTTAGATGATAGTTTTCAAGAGCAATCTCAAATTTTCAATAGGCAGCGCCCAATTCTTTCATGAAAAATTTTTGCGTTTGGGGTTAGCTGGCCCACCTTATCTTAAGGTGGATCCGCCTTTGATCCTAATTGAATTTCCATGTTCTTTTTTATCATTGTCATCATGTCATTATGTCATCAAATTGATATAATTTTACTAAATTTTACATGCGTATGGGCGACTTTTGATCCTAACATTATTGCTGCATGTTTGAGACTATTCGAGCAACCACGTAAATACGTATCCCAGGCATGGTAACCAAGGATAGTGTGCATGGTGGGGTTGTGTTTTGACGCAGACCTGAAATGCATGTATACTTTATTCGGATTCAAGCTTAGATAGCCTAAAACGAAATCATATTTTAAACTAAATTTGTTTTATAGTTAACTTGATACGATTAACAAGAATTTTACCGAACTTGAAACCTTTCTGAATAAACGAAGACACCTACAAGTCTTCGGCTAGACCATAAGATACAGTGAGTCTTCCATTATTGTCCTTTGGAAAAACAAAAGTTGTGGAAAGGTATTCAGATTCCTCAAAAGATTAAAGACTCTGGAGAGTGGTGACTGAGTGGTCGAATCAGCGTTCAAGGTGATGCGATCAGTCTTGCTTTTTCGATACAATTCCCACCACTACGGCCCTGTTTGGCAGATCGGATAAAGGATCGGATAGGATAAGTTATACGAACTCGGGTGTTTGGTGTTCACTTGTACTAAATAAGCGCCGGATTAATTTAACCGGTCGGATAGGATAACACGGTATACACCCGCTTAATAAAACCAACCAAAACGCCGGGATTATTTAGTCGGGGAAGAAGAATATGGGAGAGAAAGGGAGGGAGTTTGGGGGGGTGTGGCGGAGAGAGCTGGGGAACAATTATTTGGGATTCTTCTGCAGTCGGGGAAGAAGAAGGGAGAGAGAGGGAGGGTGTTTGGGGGGTGCGGAGAGATCTAGGAACAAAAAAATGATTTCACTTTTAAATTTTTTTTTTTTTTTTAAGTTTGATTCCTCCTATCTAGTATAATACCAAACATAGTATAAATAATACGGTCACTAGTCCGATACTGCACCAAACACCCGACTAATTTAGTCAGTACTATCCGGTGGCTATTTATCCTATCCGACAGAAATAGTCAGTACAGTCCGAGCTGCCAAACGAGGCCTACATGTTTCCTTTCACTTTCTTATTGCACAAAAAATTCAAAAGAAAAAGAAACACAATTTAATAAGCAATTGAAATAATGCAAAGTCTTTGCTTTTCGTACAAAGCTCATGCATACTCATAAATTAAGATTACAGATACGACAACAAGCTAGATTAAAGGGGACAAGGATTCTCTCCAACTTTTTTTTTTTTTCCTCTCATTTGTCACTCATGTTTGAACCAGTGGCAGAGGGCTATCATGATCTTTGACTCCAACAACTTAATAAATCTCATATATATATATATATATTTGTTAATGTATTGTATTTGACTCCTATTAAGACAAATTAAATTACAATCTCTTCATCCTACTTCTTCTATTTTCTTCTATTATATTTATCTTAATTTTCTCTCTTCTTGTTTGCGATTTTATTTTGCGCATCATGTCCTCGATGAAATATTTTAGTTGAAAAGTCTTGGTAGACTTCAACATTACTCCACAGTATCTTGCATCTAAGCTCGACAAAACTCTACAAATAATATTAGTTGACGACATATGTGGCATAAACTTTTAGCATATGTTAACAAAAATTGACACGTACCTTCTAGATGCTCGACCCAATGAAGCCTATTTTGTTGATATTATATTCCTATTATTTAAAAATCATGGCTACACCACTGGTTTGGACGCAACATTTCATATTTATAGGGAGAGAAAGAAGAAAAAACTAGAAAGTGAAAAAAGGAAAAAAAAAAAAAAAAAAAAAGGAGGGAAGAGAATCCAATCTGAATAAAGTGATATGACATCCAGTTTTTGTGAAGAGCATCCTCAATGCAAGATTTATAATTTTAGACATATTTTTATATTTGAATAAAAAAAGTGGCCAGTTTGAGGTTTTTGGTTTTCTCTTTCAAATTTTAGACATATTTTTATATTTGAATTATATGTTACATCTAAAATCTGAGTCTTCGTATTGCGAGAGAAAATATTTGAGTCAAAACTTGAGTTTTCCACGATTTAAGTATGTGTATTGAAGATGGTTGTAATAAAAAAAAAATCAAAGCTTAATGTTTTCGGTTGAATAACATTTTTTCTTGTTAGTATAAGCTCTACCTCAAACTCAAATATTATACTGAAATTCAAATTTGGTCTTACTTTGAAAGAAAACTTATAAGAGTTTTGAGTATAGTTTATCATAAAGCTCAAATTTTTCAAACCCTTTCCATTAGTTTTCCTTTATATTTAATAAGTCCAAAATTTTCGGTGCATTATAAATGATATTAAACCTTAATTAAGAGTTTAAATTGATGCGTTCTAAATTAAGCTGTTCATTATGTGACTTAACCGAACTCTCTCTTTTCTTAATGTAAAAATACCTATATACTCAAAAAAAAAAAAAAAAAAAAAAATTGGCGGGCTCTATACTTGCAAGAAGAAGAGCTCTTACACAAAGGACCACTCTCATATACAAGGAGTTCTTCGTTCAACGTCAATTATTATTATACGGCAAAACTCTTCAGTTTGAAAATAACTTATATAGAACGAGTTTACTGTCACACATATCAGTCTAAAAAATACAATATTATGTAAAACTTGCTTGTGACAATATTAATAGACTGGAAAATCGCATAATGATGCAATCGTTGTATACAAATTGTGGTCCTTCCGTTCTTCGTTACAATGACACGTGGCTTAGATTCGAAAGCAACTCACAGTTTCAATAATATTTTTTTACTTTTGTTCACGCTTTGTTGTTTTTTTTTTTTTTTTTTTAAAAGTTCGCTTTTCCTTCGCGAAACCTTCGTCGAGCGGTTTTACCTTTCCTCTGTTTGCATTGAATCATCGAACTTCCTCAGGAAGTTTCATTTGTCTATTTTAGTAAATTAAATATTCTTATATTCTCATTTTCACAAGAAAAAAAGAGTAAAAAATTGCATCTCATATCAAAATAAATAAATAAAAATAAGAGAACTATTATTAATATTAAACAATTAATGTGCATTTTCTTGACAAACTAATTATTCACTTCTGATAAAAGTATTTTTCTTAATTAGACCCTTTCATAGAAGATATTTATTTTTTCGAAAAATGGGAATTAGTTGTGGGATTGATTTTACTTTGAACTTCAACAATTCGAATCGTTTATTTTATAAATTTTGATTGGTAGATAATCCTTGTAAAAATTCAATTTAATTCAATCCGAAACTATTTACTTATTTAGCTATGACCATGAAATTTTAATGTTTCTTAGAGAATAAAGTGTTAGTTAATTTTTTTGAACTCAATTAATTGTTTTAAATATTTTTAATTTGGCTAATATTTTGTAAAAATGATCTATGAGGTACAACTTGAAAAATAAATAATTCGGATTGTTAAAGTTTGATGTGGTGTGAGCGCCATATTCCCAATTTTTTATTTATTTATAAAAATGGAGATTTTTTCGTTTAAAGGAATCCTTTTCTTAATATATACTAGCATATAGGGACACATAAAATGTGTGAGAAATTTTTTTATTTTTGTTTTTGAAATAGAAGGAGAGAGGAATTGAGTGATAGAAACGTGGGAGTGAGAAATTTTTATTTATTTATTAATAATTATAAATATTTTAGGATTACATGTAGGTGAGATTTAAAAAAAAAAAAAGCAAAATTTTGGTCGTGTGAAATCACATTTTTGCCTCATATTTCTTATTCATATTCTGTTCTAATTAGAGAGTTAAACTGGTAATTTCATAGGATTTTGATTGATAATATGTCTTTTTGGTAAAAATAATGAGTGTTTTATTTTATTTTTTGGTAAAAATAATAAGTGTTTTATTAATTAGTGTGTGTATATATATATTGTGGCCTTTATATATAAACACCTTATTCCTTTGCAACATGGAAAAAAAAAGATTTATTAGTGTCCCACCTTCGCTCTTGACTCTCTGTTTACTCTCGTTTACTTGCTCTCCCTGCTTGCTCTCTCTGTGACTTTGTTTCATCTCTCTGTAACTGAAAAGCCGGCTGTGGCTTTGTGATCGCCCGTCGACCGTACCGAAAATGGCGACGCCGAGAGAGCACATTGAAAAAATACGCAAGGAAAAGTTCTCCATCGGAGAAAACAAACTCAACCCATTGACTGAAGATCTTCATCAGGCAGTCAAAAATCTTTCTCTTGAACTCTATACCAAATCTGTTCACTTTGTCATGGAACTGATTCAGGTAATTTGCATTCCCATTCCTACACACACACACACACACTCCTAGTGAAAACACAGTTGTTGAAGGATAGGATTGCACATCGTTTATATGAAAAAATAATATACTATTAATACATGAGAGTTTTCACTTTTAATACCACTAAAAGTCTCGATGATTTTAGGGGTGAAAATTTTCATATATTAATTGAATATTATTTTGTATTTGTGATCCTATTTTTTCAATATGCTACCTTGTGAGTAACCCCACATGATCACAAGAAAAATCAATTCCCACATCAAAAATTGGTCAAGTCATTGTTGTGGCGTACCGATTATTTAGCATATATAGCCAAAACTCTCTCTAATTTTATAAATATTATTTTTTATAAAATTTATCAATTATATCCAAAACACACCTGAATAGACCTAAATGCCCGAAAAATTAAAACCCAACTACACTAGACCTAAAGTCCGTTCCTTTCGATTCCAACTCATGTAATACATACAAAAGTACTGGCTTATTTCTGGAAAATACTAATTTTGACTGCCGGAAAGTAGATTTCACCATATAAATGTGAAGAACACTAGCAATAACAGTCACTACCTCAAGTTCCTAAATGGAGGATTAAAAGAATTGGGTACTCTGACCCAAATCTCTGTAATCCAAAGAAATTAACCTTTCTTAGATCAATACATGTCTGAAAGCATGTGAAGATTTTTCGCTATCAATACATGTTGTTAGGCATAAGGGTTAATTGGAGCTTTTTCGCTTGTTTTTACCGGACGATTTAATCTTCTTGGAGTTATTGTATCAAAGGGAGTTTTGTTCTTTTTCCTAATATGAAAAGGAAACTATATGACTTGTATAATTTGCAGTTCCCTAAAGGTTGATATATTCGAACAACAGTTTTCTTCCCATTGAATCCAAATTTATTGTAGGCCTACGAAATTTTGCATACTTGCTGCTCATTCATTAAGAGGAAAAGCTAGCACACGTTACAGAAAAAAGGGTTTAATTGTTGGTATTTGGGTCTATTCAAGAGTGATTTTGACTATGTATGAAATTTGTTACAAAAGTTGATATTTATGAAAGCTGGGGCTAAAATTTGGCCATATTTGATAAAAACTCCATAGTACCAGAGTTAACACAATTTTTTCATAGCCCGGTCATCATTCAAGGACTGGAGCTATTGTAACTTTTTGAGGCCCAATCAACTCAATATCCTTAAGTTGGAGTTAGCGCAACTTTTTGAAAGCTCAACTTAAAGACGCAAATTCAAGCCTAGTAAATCGAGTCCAAAACGTATCGAAAGAATAACACGATTTGATTTCATGTCATATTTTTAGAGAGATGGGTCACTAGTTCACTCTTAACCACTTATAAAACTCAACACCCAGGGTAGTTGAGTTGAGACAATTTTGTGTGGTTAGGAGTGGGCCAGTGATCCATCTCTTTGAGTATTTGACATCAATATGCATGATGAATTTTGTTTTTGGTGTTAACTTGGTTAGGTCAGTTGACTAGGAATTCTTTCTTAGAATAAGATTTTTTTTTTCTTTGTTTCATTCATTCACTTCAAATGTCAAATAAATATGGAGTGTCATAGGAAAAGGGTGTGCCGAAATCACTTTAATTTAGAACATCACCTTGCTAAATGCGGAAATCAATTTCCTTTATAATATACCCTTGTCCAGAAAAGAAAAGTAATACTTTTGCAAGAAGCTTGTAGCTCAAGTGGCAAAGAGCAATTCCGAGTCATGTGTTCAATTCCCTCTCTCCCCAATATTTTTTTGTATCACAAGAACTAAATGCGTTTTGAAGAAAGATTAAGGACTTTATGTAGGTTTGTTACGTTTGTATACGCATGCATATAGGTGTTAGTGTGCTGAATAATGTATTTGAAGGTTTTTAATTTCGTTTAATACATTCAGGAAAGTTAAAACTGTTAAAGCTTACATTGGATAAGATGCTATTCGATTTCTCAATGTTTTAATCGATTGGAAATGGGAAATAATTTAGTTTTGTAAAGATATATGCTTGTGAATCTTAATCTTAATCGATATGCCACTATGAACAATTTTAAGATTTAACTTTTGTTTCTTATATGGTTTGATTGAAATAACAAAACATGGTATATTTTACTTCACAGAATGCAGAAGACAATGAGTACGCAGACGGCGTTGATCCATCACTTGAATTTGTCATAACGTCCAGGGATATAACCGGCACAGGGGCTCCTGCCACATTGCTGGTTTTCAACAACGAGAAGGGATTTTCAAGTAAGAACATAGAATCCATTTGCAGCATTGGACGGTCCACCAAGAAAGGCAACCGGAAGCGCGGCTACATTGGAGAGAAAGGTATGTGCATTATCAGTACATTACTTCCCCTAACTTTATGGAAGCCACGCAATGTTTCATTTGATACAATGTGGCACATGTTTATGATCAGCCCTTATAGGTTATAGAAATGTTCCAAGATTTAATAATTCTCTGCAAGTTCACATTTCAGTCATCCATCGCGAACTATATGCTATACTATAGTATGCTTGATACAGAAAAAATTAGTACTTTGATTGGAATTATTCTGCAGATATCAAAATTTAGGTGATATTTTACATGATGACTATTACATATTAATCGGTAAAGTACGCAACTGAAGTTTGGAATGCCTATAAGCTTATATGTGTTTTCTTGTTTGGTAGTTGTGATTTTTCATTGTTGTGCTAATTCAATCATGTTTCTGGTTAATGTACAGGAATTGGCTTCAAGAGTGTGTTTCTGATCACAGATCGGCCTTACATCTTTAGTAATGGCTATCAGATAAGGTTCAGTAAAGAGCCTTGTCTGCATTGCAATCTTGGGTACATTGTTCCTGAATGGGTTGAGGAAAACCCTACTCTATGTGACATACAACAGATATATGGTTATGGTTCTGCCCTTCCAACCACAACGCTGATCTTACCTCTAAAGCCCGACGAGGTCCATCCTGTGAAGCAGCAGCTCTCAAGAATGCATCCGGAAGTTCTCTTGTTTCTTTCAAAGATTAAGCGGCTCTCGGTTAGGGAAGATAATGAGGATCCAAGGCTCGACACTGTGAGCGCGATATCAATATCAAGTGAGATTGATCTTGTGGCGCAGAAGAATATTGATGCTCAGTCCTACACACTCCACCTTTCTGCAGAAGAAAATGGTGACGACGACAAAAACTGTACCTATTATATGTGGAAGCAGAAGTTTCCTGTCAGGCAAGAATTCAGAGAGGAAAGGAGAATGGAGGTCGATGAGTGGGTGATCACGCTAGCATTTCCATATGGGGAGCGCCTTCATAGAGGAACAAGCTCGCCTGGGGTCTACGCATTCCTTCCAACTCAGATGTATACAAATTTGCCTTTCATAATTCAGGCGGATTTTCTGTTACAATCATCGAGAGAAGGTATTGTCTTGGACAGCAAGTGGAATCAAGGAATTCTTAGTTGTGTGCCTGTTGCATTCCACAAAGCATTTATCTCACTCGTGAAAACTATAGGAGACGCACCAGATTCTAGTTTGCCTCCTTACTTTAGGTTCTTACCTGTCCAGAACACCTCCTATGATGAATTGAATGTTGTGAGGGAGTCAATCAAAGCACTGCTTATTGAGGAAGACATTGTACCAACCAAGTCACACAAGCAGAGGTTCTTCCATAAACCTCGTGAAGTGGGTAGGTTGTTACCTGCTTTCTGGAATATTTTGAGAAAGGCGAGCCATGAAAGAGTTAGCTTGGGGAACATCTCTTCCCATGGAAGATATGTTTTGTGTGATTCATTTGACAAAGAGGAGTATGATCACATTCTGAATTTCCTTGAAGTTAAACCAGTTGACGATGAGTGGTATGCTAAATGCATTCAGAGTTCCGATATTGTAGCCGGAGTGTCTGAAGATGTCTATTGGGAGCTTCTGTTGTTTGTTTCCGATAACTGGAGGCGGACATTCCACTGCACCAACATCAAGAACATTCCACTGATAAAATATGTGGATTTTGACGGAAGTGTAGCATTCTGCAGCTTAAGCGCAATGCGGATTCGTGAAAAGAAGATTTGCCTATCCCGTCTTCCTAGTCATGTCTCATGGTTGATTGATTGGAACAAGGAATTTATATCCACAGCAAGTCTTCTTTTTATTCCAGAAATAACCCAGCAAGCTCTCCAGTCATGTTCTAAGAAGGAGGAGTTGCTGAAATGGTTCGCGGAAGAAATGAAGGTTGCTGCTGTAAGTGTTTACGAGTATGCAGTTTGCCTCGATCATTCTCTTGGCGATGAGCGGAAACCTGTTGTTGCATATGCCCACTTTTTGTATCATTCATTGTGCAATAAGTATATCTCTGCTTACGAAGTTGATGATTTATGCCGTAAAATGCCACTTGTGAATAACTACGGCTACGTTAATAGACAAAGGAGAGGGGTTATTGTCCCTGCCAATGAAAGCAAATGGGCTGATTTGACTGATTCAAATCTGTGGAAGGAAGAAGGCTACATCGAGTTAGGAGAAGATTACATAAAACCAGGCCGCTTTGCAGGTAAAGTTACAAAAGAGAAGCAGCTCCTTGAGTTCCTCAAAGATCACGCTGCAGCTTTGGATGTCCCTTATATCTCTGCTCCCAATGCATGTATTCCAACTGTGTCTTCAACTCTTACGAAGCAAAATGCATTCTTGCTTTTGGACTGGATTTGTCACCTGAAATACAAGAGGGTTCACATTCCAGAGGTGTTTTTGAAAAGCATAGCGAACGGTAACTGGCTGAAAGTTTATTTGAATGGATATTCGGGTGCCAGCAGGCCACCTTCGCAGTCATTCATGCTCAAGTCATCATGTGGAAACATTCTGCAGAGTGGATCTGATTTTGTTGATATCCCATTGGTCGACATGAGTTATTATGGCGAGAAAATTAATGATTACAAGGAGGAGCTAAAAGCAATTGGAGTCATGTTTGAGTACGCAGAAGCATGCAAGTTTATTGGGAACCGTCTTATGTCTCTCGCAGATTCATCCACTTTAACTATAGACAGTGTACTTTCAATCCTGAAATTTATCAAGTTTTTGAGGGACAACTATTTTTCAGCCGAAGAATTTGTATCCAGTATTAAAAGGGGGAGATGGCTTAAAACGTCCCATGGCTACAGGTCTCCAGTTGGATCTGTCTTGTTCGACCAAGAGTGGCGAATTGCATCCAGGATTAGTGACATTCCCTTCATTGAGCAGGAGTTTTACGGTGAAGAAATTCTTCATTTCAAAACAGAACTCGAGTTGCTTGGTGTGGTTGGTTCCTTGAACGGAAATTACCAGCTCATCATCGACCACCTAAAGTCGTCATACTTAACTCATCTAACATCGGATGCTTTTCTACTATTGCTGCAAATTATGAAGACTTCAAATTCATCTGATAAGATTGTCCAAGCATTGAGTGGAGCAAGATGCCTGAAAACAAACAATGGTTACAAGCTTCCACGTGAATGTCTCTTGTTTCACGAGGACTGGGGTTGCCTTCTCCAGGTGTTTAGTGGTCTCCCATTGGTTGATCCCAATTTCTATGGATACAACATATTTTCCTACAGAAATGAGTTGAGGAAAATAGGGGTGGTTGTTGATTATGAGGAGGCTGCAAAAGAATTTGCTCGTTATTTCAAGCAGCATGCATCTTGGGCTTCCATCACCAAGGAAAATGTTGCATCATTTCTGTTGTGCTGTAGAAAGCTGAAGGGAACTCCTTTTAAATTTCCCACAGATCTGAAGAGCTGCATTCGTGAAGAAAAGTGGTTGCGAACTAGTCGTGGTGATTATAGATCTCCAAGAGAGTGCATTCTCTTTAGTCCTGATTGGGAATCTATCTCTCCAATATCTCGTCTCCCTTTTATTGACGATTCTGAAAATTATTATGGCAAGAATATTCATGAATATAAGAAGGAGCTCAAGAGCATGGGGGTCGCTGTGGAATTCAAGGATGGTGTCAAGTTTGTGCCTCCTAATGTTTGTCTTCCCCAGAATCAAAGCAGCATTTCCCCAGAAAATGCGCTAGCATTGCTGGAATGCATGCATATTTTGTTGGAGGTGAAAGATTACTCCTTTTCAGATGCATTTATAAAGAGAGTTTCTCAACCATGGTTGAAGACTTATGCTGGTTATAGGCCTCCGAGCGAGTGCTTGTTGTTCGACTCCAAATTTGATTTGTTTCTGAAAAAGACTGACGGACCTTTCATTGACGAAGAATTTTATGGTTCTAAAATTACAACCTACAGAAAAGAGCTCTCAGAAATAGGGGTGATCGTTGAAGTGGAACAAGGATGTCCATTGATTGCCAGCCACCTTGATTTTCATGATGAACGTTCTACTTTCGTTCGAGTATATGAGTACTTGAATGAGTTTAAGTGGAAGCCGGATTGCGAGGCTGACAAAAGGATCTGGATTCCGAATGGAAATCAGAATGGAGCGTGGGCTAGTCCTGATCAATGCGTAATTAATGACAAAGACGGGCTATTTGGTTTGCAGTTGACTGTCCTGGAGACCTACTTTGAGCATAAACTGCAAGTGTTCTTTTCGTATGCTTTTGAGGTAAAATCTCGTCCTTCTATTGAGGACTACTGCAAGCTCTGGAAGGTTTGGGAAAGCTCCAAAATAACATTGTCGCGTGTGCATTGTTGCAAGTTCTGGGGTTATATTGCAAAGAGCTGGAATTCGAAAACAGAGAAAGTTCTTACTGAGGCCTTGGTGAAACTGCCTGTTAATTCCGGCTCAGATGAAATCTTGTTGCTGAACAAGTCGGATGTGTTTCTTGCTGATGACTTGCTACTGAAGGATCTTTTTGAGCAGTCTTCTCCTCATCCCTTATTTGTTTGGTACCCTCAGCCAAGCTTGCCTGCATTGCCTCGGACTACATTGCTTGAAATTTACAAGAAAATTGGTGTTCGCACTATTTCCGAATCTGTACACAAGGAAGAACTGCCCCTAGAATTTGGCATTGAGCAACAACAGGAAATTCCAAGGGAAAGTTTGATAGGGAAACCTCTGTTGAAGCTCATTCTTGGTTTTCTAGCTGATCCTGCCTTCAAAATGGAAGCAGAAAGGAGGCATGAAGCTGTGCAAGGCCTTCTCAGTCTTACTGTTGTGGAGACAACCGAACCAATCAATGTAAGCTATAACTTACCATTGTCTTCCGGAGAGGTTTTGAACGTAAGGGCAAGCCGAATGATACGGTGGGACAAAGAAATGTGTACATTTTTCACACAGAAAATGGACAGGTCTGGAGGGCAGAAAAGTGTCATTGAGTTTGCCACATATTTCTCTGAAGTAATATCTTCCGGTGTCCTGTGGGAGAACACTGATCATATACCAGCACTTTCAGAGATGATCAAGTTGGCATTCGTGATGGATTTCGATGAGGAAGCAGTTGAGTTCTATATGAAGTCCAAGAATTTGCGAATCTTCGTCGAGGATGAGGAGTTTCTTAACTCTGCCTTCTGACTAGATATGTTATAAACTTCCCTTACTGTTGTTTAAGGTTTAGTTTGTGTCCTTAATTTAAGTACTGTCTTACTAATATAATGTGTGGTTTCAATGTAAATAATTAGTGTGATTTTCCGATAATCCGTCAATATGTAGATGCTGTGAACTTTAATCTGTATTAGTTAATGTGATTCTCTTGTGCTTGTGGACAGTTGATCGTTAATAGCTTCTTTTGTTAACTTGCCACCCAATCTATTCAAGGTACTCATAAATATTCTTTTGATAACTTGATAGCTTCTTTGGTATGGACAAACTATAGCGTTGCACCGAAATCTTTCTTTCTCTTGGATACTAGAATCTCTACGAAATCTATCCAAATGTGGCCGGATCCTCGTGACGATTTCAGTTTCTTTCTTTGATTCAAGGTATGAGGAAGGTACATATGCAGATGCCGGTTAGGCTAGTTGGACTGGGTAGCGTGCATGCCCCTTTGCACCCGAGTTTAAACTCCATTTTGTAAATTAGAGTATGTTTTGTGGACGATATAAATTAGAGTAGTTCAGAATAAGGTTAGGCGCCCTCTTGTCCTATGCCACAATTGGAATTTCTCTCCTCAAAGGTGGTCGTTGAAATTTTGAAAGAACATTTTTTGTTTAGTGACAACTATTTTTGTTCACCACCTTTAATCAGAAATTTTGTGTCGCTGTAGTTGACAAGGTCACAAATTTTCACGAAATTGATACCTTAGAAGGGGAAGCAGTTCTTCCTCTTTGGCCCCTTGGAAACTGAAAAAAGGAGACAAAACGTCCCAGATTCTCATGGGAAGACGAAAAGACAAAATTAATTAAGCTAATCCACGCATTAATTGAAGTTTATGAATATCATTAACTTCTACTTTCTCTTTCGTTCTCATATATAAACAACTCATTGATCATTCTCAATTTCTCTCAAGACGCAATTGATACGTCAATGGCTACTCCAAAAGCGCACGTGGAAGAGATAAGGAAGACAAAGTTCTCCATTGGAAGGGAAGAGGCCAACCCTTTGACTGAGGATCTTCACCAGGCTGTTAAGAATCTCTCTGCTGAACTCTACGCTAAGGATGTTCACTTCCTCATGGAACTCATCCAGGTTTTTATTTTTTTTTAATATATATATATAGATATGTGAGTGCTCGTGTGTTTTAATGTGTGTTTATGTATTTACCTTAGACGGAAGCTATTTGAATATATGAATCAATGGTTCACAGTGTACTACTTATTTTGCAGAATGCAGAAGATAATGAGTACCCACAAGGGGTTGATCCATCACTTGAGTTCGTCATAACTTCCCGGGATATAACAGCCGCGGGGGCTCCTGCTACTTTAATTGTTTTCAACAATGAGAAGGGGTTTTCACCAAAGAACATCGAGTCCATTTGCAGTGTTGGGCGTTCCACCAAGAAAGGCAACAGGAAGCGCGGCTACATCGGGGAGAAAGGTATGTGTATATATACACGAGATGCTTCTATATATTCTGCATGCCAGTCCTTTTATAACTACTTAGTATCAATATTTCCATCTTGAAATGTCATTTGTTTCAAAGAATTATGTACTCTTATTGGAGTCATGTAATAGTAATACTGCTTTGATAATGGTATCATGCCTATCTCATGTTTATTATGCGTTCTGAATTAAGTTTTTGTTCTCCGTTTGAATGTCTTGTTAGTTTTCCGTTTTGCTAATTCAACTGCATTCCTGGTTAATCCACAGGTATTGGGTTCAAAAGCGTGTTTCTCATTACTGCGCGACCTTACATTTTCAGCAACGGATATCAAATAAGGTTCAGTGAAGAGCCCTGTGTGCACTGCAATGTTGGCTACATAGTCCCAGACTGGGTTGATGCAAACCCTACTCTTTCAGAAATAAAACAGATATATGGTTCTGGTTCTGGTTCTGCCCTTCCAACCACAACACTGATCTTACCCCTGAAGGCGGACAAGGTTGAAGCCGTTAAGCAACAACTCTCTAGCATGCATCCAGAAATTCTCTTGTTCTTATCAAAGATTAAGCGACTCTCGGTTAGGGAAGACAATGTGGATCCAAGGCACAACACTGTAAGTGCGATAGCAATATCAAGCGAGACTAATTTTGTCACCAGGAAGAACATAGATGCTGAATCCTACACACTCCACCTTTCTGCAAAAGAAAATGGCTACAAATTTGATACAGAATGCGGCTATTATATGTGGAAGCAGAAGTTTCCTGTCAGGCGAGAGTGCAGAGTGGATAAGAGAAAAGATGTAGATGAATGGGTGATCACACTTGCATTTCCAATTGGAGAGCGCCCTTGTAGAGGAACAAACACATCTCCAGGAGTCTATGCATACCTTCCCACCGAGATGGTGACAAACTTTCCCTTTACAATTCAAGCCGATTTTCTTCTTGCTTCATCAAGGGAAACAATTCTTCTGGACAACAAATGGAATAAGGGGATTCTCGATTGCGTTCCAACTGCATTTGTGAATGCATTTATCTCGCTTGTCAGATCTAAAGAAGATGCTCCAGTTTCTAGCTTGATTCGTATGTTCAAGTTTCTGCCCGTTCAGAGCTCTCCTTATGAAGGATTGAATGTTGTCAGGGAGTCTATAAAGGCAAAGCTTGTTGAAGAAAGCATTGTACCTAGTGAGCCTCACAAAGAGCAGAAGTTCTTTTATAAACCCCGTGAGGTTGGTAGGTTAATGCCTGCCTTTTGGAATATTTTGAATAAAGCAAAGAAGCAAGGGGTAAGCTTGGTTAATCTGTCGTCTCATGGAAAATATGTTCTGGCATATGCCTTTGACGATGTCGAGTATAACGAGATACTGAATTTCTTGGGAGTTGAAGCTGTGAACAATGAATGGTATGCAACATGCATCCGGGGTACATCTAATCTTATAACTGGGGTGCTGGAAGATGTCTATTTGGAGCTTTTACTTTTCATTTCTGAATTTTGGGGGTCTAAATTTTCAAGCACCAGCATCAAGAATATACCGCTCATAAAATGCGTGGGTTATCGAAACAAATCACTGTGCAGCATAAGCGCAATCCAGAAAGGCGAAAGCAAAGTTTGCTTATCAAGTGATTCTTGTCATGTTTCATGGCTGATTGACTGGAACATGGAGTTTGCATCTGTTTCCAATGTTCTCTTTATGCCAGAGATCACACAGGAAGCTCTCAGATTGTGTTCTAAGAAGGAGACGTTGAAGAAGTGGCTTTCAGACCAAGTCAAGGTTGGTTCTGTAAGTATATATGACTATGCAGTCAATCTCTTTGATAAGTCACTTTGTGAGCGGAAGGTTGCTATTGCATTTGCCCACTTTTTACACCAGTCTTTGAGCAAGGGATATATCTTATCTCGGGAAGCTGTTAATTTGTGTGCACTAATGCCATTGGTGGATAAGTATGGCAACATCACCATCACTAGGAAGGGAGTTCTTGTTCCAGCTAATGGAAGCAAATGGGCAGGATTGACCGACTCTAATCTGTGGAGAAGAGAAGGCTATGTTGAGTTGAACGAAGACTATTTGGATTCCGGTCATTTTGCTGGTAGCTTTACACAACAGAAGGAGCTCCTTGGGTTTCTAAAAGATCATGCTAAAGCCTCGGATATCCCAAATGTTTGTGCTCCCAGCGATGGTATATCATCTTTATCTGCACCACTCAATAAGCAAAATGTATTCTTGCTTTTGGACTGGATTCGCCAGCTCATGTGTAAGGCTAGCATCCCTCAGAAGTTCTTGATGTGTGTAAAAGAAGGTAGCTGGCTGAAAGTTATTTTGAATGGTTCTCCTGGTTTCAGGCCACCATCGCAGTCATTTCTTCTCAAGTCATCATCTGGAAACCTTTTGCAGAATAGCTCTGTTTTTGTTGATATACCGTTGATTGATCAAAGTCATTATGATGGAAAGATTAACGAATACAAGGACTTGAAAAAAATTGGAGTCAGGTTTGAGTTTGGAGAAGCGTGTGAATATATGGGGAAGCATCTCATGTCTGCTGCTTCCTCTTTAACCCGTGGCAATGTATTTTCTGTACTACGTTTCATCAGATTTTTGAGAGAGAAACTTCTTCCACCAGACGATTTTATCAGCAGTATTAAAGGTGGTCAGTGGCTTAAAACTTCCCTTGGCTTCAGGTCTCCGGTTGGATCTGTCTTGTCGGATGATGAGTGGACAGTTGCTTCGCAAATTAGTGGCATTCCCTTCATAGATGAAGCATTCTATGGTAAAGAAATCTGTCGGTTCAAAACAGAACTTGAGTTGCTTGGTGTGGCGGTTTCCTTCAGCAAAAACTACCAACTGATCATTGACAACCTGAAGTCACACTCTTGCTTGACTTCCTGGACACCTGAGGTTCCTCTATTAATGCTTAAATGCATGTGTCTTTCGAGCTCATCTGAAAAACTTGTCAGTTCTTTGAAAGGATCGAATTGCCTAATGACAAGAACTGGTTACAAACGTCCAGAGGAATGCCTTCTGTTTGACAAGGGTTGGGGCTGCATTCTTCAGGTCTTCAGCGATCTCTCCCATTGATTGATCAGGATTTCTATGGAGACAGAATATCTTCCTTCAGAAATGAGTTGAAGAAAACTGGGGTGGTGGTTGATTTTGAGGATGCTGCAAAAGTATTTGCCCGTTATTTCAAGAAGCATGCATCTTCGACTTCCATTTCAAAAGAAAATGTTGCATCAATTCTCTTGTGTTACAGAACACTGAATGTAACTCCATTTAAATTTCCTGCAGATCTTAAGAGCTGCATTCGCGAGGTGAAGTGGCTACGTACTCGCCTTGGTGATTATAGATCTCCCAAACAGTGCATTCTCTCTGATCCCGAGTGGGATTCCATCTCTTCCATATGTCTTCTCCCATTCATTGATGATTCTGAAAATCATTATGGAAAGAACATTCATGCATTTAAGAACGAACTGAAGAGCTTGGGGGTGGTTGTGGAATTCAAGGACGGAGTCAAGTTATTGGAATCTTGTCTGTATCTTCCTCAGGATCCAACCTGCATTTCTCGAGAAAGTGCACTAGCATTGCTTGAATGCCTACAGATTTTATTGCATGAGAAAGCCTACTCCCTTCCGGAGGCTTTCAGGGGAAAACTTTCTCGAGCATGGTTGAAGACTCATGTTGGTTACCACTCTCCTGACCAGTGCTTGTTGTTTGATTCAAAATCGCGTTTAAAGCAAACTGATGGGCCTTTCATTGATGAAGAATTCTATGGTTCTAAAATTACGACCTACAGAAAGGAGCTTGCTGCAATTGGGGTGATTGTCGAAGTGAAAAAGGGATGTGCCTTGATTGCAAGGCACCTTGATCTATATGATGAGTTTTCGACATTTGTTCGAGTATATAGTTACTTGAGTGACTCTAAGTGGGTGCCACTGACAGATGGGGAGGCTCCCGGAAGGATCTGG